>NC_056744.1:1401172095-1401202707 GCF_019279795.1 Protopterus annectens
CATAAGTAATGCGAATATAATACTACTTGGACATCTTTTCTTAATACCATTGTTTACTTCTATTGTCTCACTGAACCACCCATTAATTACTAGTCTCACTAATTTTTTTTGTTATACACAGATTTGGAAATGTCAATTTTATTACTTATATTTTCCAAATCTCCAATAATGCTTTGTGCTGAATATTGTCAAAGGCTTTACTAACATCATCTACTAGTATCTATCTTTTTGTTTTCCTATTTGTTACACATCTACCAAATCTCTTATCAATAAAAGTTCTTGGCATTTTTTCGCTTTTTATTCCAAAATTGCTTTGGTCCATAACTTATTAACCTTTTTTTTTTTTTTATTTTAAAAATCGTATAATCAGCATTGTTGAATACTAGTGGTCTACCGTTAGTTCTCCATTTTTCCATTTTTAATATTCATTGAACCCTTGAACCCATGTATAACTTTTCGTCATTTCTACCTTTTTCAAACTATTCAATCTCTCTAAAAAAAATTTTCTTTTGGACATTATTGCATGCCCTTATACATTGATATTCAAGTCCATCTAATACTGTAGCTGCTCGACATTTACTGTTTTCAACACATTTTAAATTCTATCATTGTAACCTTTACCTACATTCTCTCATTCTCTTATTCAGTTAAAGTTCCATCTACTTTTACTTAATGTGATATATGGAAAAAGTTCTCAAATTTTGACTTTTAACTGTCTGCATTATTTCTTTTTGTGTAGTGACTATACAGCCTTCCTCATTCCTTATTTCACTTATTCTTATTTTTTTGTTTAACCTTTTTACTTACTTTTTTTTAGAAATATCTTTAAATATTTTTTATTTCTCTCTCGGTTCATTACGTCTAACATTGTCTCTTTTGTAGAAAATCATTGTCTATTAAGTTTTAATTACTTGGTTACAGATTTCCCTATATTTGCAACTATCTTGTACTGTTTTAGTCCTTTGCCACTCTTCTTTTCTATATTTTTCATTTAAACTAATCTACCAACATGTACAATCATTATAAAATCCTCTCATGCTTAGATGATCCAACTAGAACTGATTATTTCCTTTACATACTCATTGAGCACTGATTCATTAAACTTTGCTCACATTCATTAAATTCTTTTTATCCATCTACCTATTTTTATATAGCCTATTCATTTTTGTATCTCTACCAGATGTCCACACATTCAGAAAAAACTGTATTTAAACTACTTGAAGTTTTTTACCGTCTTCCGGCTTTTCCTGGCTAGTGGTCGCCACAGCAGAACTGCGGTCCACCAACGACCGGCAGACGTCTTTATACGTACCATCCTGCTAGGCCCGACATCCAACACTCAACAAAGGCACGTATAGCCACGCATGTCTCCATGCAGAAGACGCTCCAGCTGAGAACCGAACCACACAGCATCCCACTGTGAGGCGGCAATGCCACCGCAGCACCACCACCGCATATATTTAAACTGTCTCATAATATACAATAATCACTTTCAGTTTTCATATTACTGCTTTTGCATATGCAATGTTTGTTTTCTATAAGTACATGATATATCTTGAAATAACTTTTACATCTGCCCCTTGTTTTCTCCTCTGTCTTAAATCACAAATGAACACTACCAGTACTATTCGCATATTTACACTCTCATAATCAAGTATTTTTCTAAACAATCTTTGTTTTTGTAAAGTGTATTCAGTGAGTGCAATCGTCAGACATATTTGGTTCTTCAATCTTATATCTAATATTACTATTTTTGTTAATACTACTGTAGAATCCTGAATTTTTACACATTCTTTACTGAAAACTGCTATGTCTGGCCATTTTTAGGTTCAATATAAGTTTTCTTTGCCATAACCCATTAACTTGTATTCTTTCTTCTTTTATTATTCTTATATCTATTAATACTAGAAATATATATTATTTATATATATCACACTGTCTCTATTATGTTCTCTCTTTCTATATATATATATATATATATATATATATATATATATATATATATTATACTTAGATTAAATATAGGTATACATAGAGATATATAAACAGCAAGACAGAGAAAGAGAGAGAGTTATATATTTATTGACTTGTTTGACTTAAAATATTTATTTCCAGCATTAGTTCAGCCTCACATTTGAGGTTGCTGGTTGCTAGGTTATTAGCCTACCATTGTGCACTGGCACCTACCGGTAGTTGTCATCGATGTTAATAAGTACCAATCTTTTGTTTGTTACATTATCCCTTAGCACTTTGTATGAGGTCCTACAGAGGTTTTTTCCCTGTGTGGCTCTCCTGCCCGGTGGACAACTAAGTGTAGCTGCAAAGGTATCAAGACAACACTCACCCACTACCCATTCATAAGTGGTCCCTCTTGTACTGACCAAGTAATTTTACCTAACACTAATCCTCTTAACCTTCTACAGGTCCGTATGCAGCTGGATACACTTACACCTAATATAAGTCTTTAAAAGAATTACTTAACCAAATATACACACACACACATATATATATATATATATATATATATATATATATATATATATATATATATATTTATATATGTGTGTGTGTGTGTGTGTGTGTGTGTGTGTATATCAATATGGATAGAAATGTGTGTGTGTGTCTCTGTTTGTGTATGCAGTGTATGTGTTTGGTGTGTACATCTATGTTTTTCGGTTTGGGAATCTCTAAATGTTCCAGTGCATGTCACAACTGTCAAATAAAGTGGACTGCAGTTAATGACCCATACCATCTAAAGTTGAAGGCTGAATTCCCTCATAGCATCTACCCGTATATTCTGATTTGCACCTTATAAGGATTCTGCCATTAGATCACAGTGTGTAACATTAAGGAAAAGTGTAATAGTACAAAATTATGTCATGTAAAGTATTCTCATTAGCTACAACAGGTGGATGACACTGGACTTCCTGTGAACTAAAGATTGGTAGTATATACATTATTTTCATTCACTTCGCATTATGTGCCCTTGAACAGCAAACATACATCTTTTTTGATTGATTACTTTCACAGTAAATCGGGAAGCCAGACAAGTATTCCAATTTTGAGATAGGCAGTTAAATAAGTCATCTAATGTTAAGGTCAAATATAGTTGCTCTGGCTCTTAACCCATATCTCAGTGATGACCCTCATGATGAGTATACAACATGAAGTGTTTATGCTTGCTTGCGTGTAGCTTACCTTATTCCTTGCATATTGTGTTTATATCCACTTTGTCTCACTAGTATAGGCTACCTTTGTCCAATCTTGCCTACTTTCATTAATAGGTAAACATTGTGTCTCCACATAACATTGGCATTAACCTAAGTATTATAGGATTTTTTTATTTGAGATGTGTGAAGGATGACAGCTTCTTCACATGATGTCACGAGTAGAAAACGGGTGCACTAATCATGCATCTAAGAATAGTCAGATGTTTATGTGTTATGCATGCTGATCCACTTGCCATGCTTTATTACAGATTTGATATTTAATGCTTCGATCAATTAAGCTCACATCAACTAAGATTATGTTATTTTGAGATTGCCTCTGTCTTCTGTATTATGTAATTGCACATTACATTTAGCCAGACATGAGGCAAGAGTGTCTTCTGCGCCTGACGTGTTCATTCTCTCCATTGTTATAGGTTTCTACCTTGTTCCTATCAATAATTATCTTCACGTGAGACAATTCAGTCTGCCATACATTTAGCTGCATGCTCTCAATGTCAACAGTGATTAGTGTATCTAAATCAACTCTTCTAAAAAAATCAGTTCTGTAAACATGTGTGTATCTATGTATATAAATCTGTACCGTAAACCTGTGTGTATGTATATATATATATATATATATATATATATATATATATATATACACACACACACACACACACACACACACTGACGTACATACACACACACACACATTTTATATATATATAAAATCAGCATATATATATATATATATATATATATATATATATATATATATATATAGATACAATTGTATATATTGAACTAAAAAAGTCTAATATACATGTGTATATATATATATATATATATATATATATATATATATATATATATATATACACACCTATCTGTATTGATAGTATACGTTTATATATCTACATCTATAGCTATGTGTTGCATGTAAAAAACAGTATAGAACTGTGTAGGACACTATATATCTTTTGGACTGTCTGTCTATACAGACAATGAATGTGTGTGTGTGTATTTCTGCCACTACAGACACACGCATGCACACACACACAGACATTGTTATTTACATATATATGTATGTACAAATACATGCATACATATATGTGTGTGTCTACATATATAAGCATACATATGTAAACAATTTTTATTATTTATAGTATAATTGTAGTGACAATGATTTTCATTGTTGATGTTTATAAGCTAGACTGAAGTGCTTATTGCAATTAATATCAGACCTTTCAATGTGAGACTTTGAGGAAAGTCAACTTAGTAAGAACACAAATGAGCTATGGTGTTTGTAATGAGGTACACTTCATAGGTATGTCTCGATGGGTGGCTGGATAGCAAAGTTCACCTCAGGAATCACAACTGTTGCCCTACTGGATAGAGTCACTGTCAACCAACATCGGGTTGTAGTGCACCATGGAAAATTATCTGAGGCTAGGTTTGTAATGCTTCATAGTTCTTTGACTAACAGACACCTATGAACCTATAGATGCATGTACGGCCAGGCATGAAGACCCACCAATTACTCTAACTGTGAAGAGCACATTGTGTGCAATTTGGAAGCCAGTACATACATATTTACTTATTTGAAGGATGTTGGTGTTGGGGTGTTTTCTGTATTTTTAAAATGACATCAGGGTGCTTGAGCGATCCGTACTGGGAGATAGCATTCTAAGACGTGCAGTAATAATCATAATTTTACTCCTTGTTAATTTGTGACTACATTTCTTTTATATTTGTGAAGACGTTTCATTTCTAGTTATTGTAATTTCATTGCGGAGACTGTATTTCATCTGGAGTTACTCAGCATACAGACATGATTGCAGACATGAGACTATAATCTCAATAAACTCGTTATAAATCCCTATCTCACAAGATGGGTTGCCAACTGGCTCATGGACAAAAATCACACTGTGAAAGTATGCGATTCCAAATCCGACATCACAACAGTGACAAGTGTAGTTAGACAGGGTTCAGGCCGGGGTCCTCTCCTGTTTGGTATCTACTTCTCTGAGGAGCAGGCCAACACAGAAGGTCTTTGGCTAACAAAGTTTGCAGATGACTGGAAACTATGAGCCATAGTCGAAACTCCTACTGATGTGGACAAACTTCTAAAGGTCCACACTGCGACAGAAACCTGTTTTCAATGCCATCACCTGAAGCTCAATGCCAAGAAGTGTATTTTCATCCCCTTTGGTAAAAACTCTGTACCCATGAACTACCACATAGCGGGCAGTATACTTAATGCCGAAAATGTGATGAGACCTTGGGCCAGAGGTTGACAGTAGTCTCTACTTTGATACTCACATCGACAAAGTGGTCAGGAAATCCTTATACGTGGCTCATCTCATCAGAAAAGGATTCGCAACCAGTAAAAAAGGTCATTGGTGCCCTCTACTCATCACTCATTAGACCCATTATAGAGTACAACGCCCCTTTTGGTATGTACCTCACAAGACATCTACAACAACTGGAAAGCCAACAGAAAAACCTCACAAAGAAGATTACTGGCCTCAAACAGATGCCTTATGCAGACAGTTTGAAAAAAACACCGCTTTACTCCGTCGCCTATCGCCTACTCAGTGATACTAATCCTACTAAGCCTACTAATCTCTGCGTAACATACAAACCTATGTCAAACCCAGAGCTGTTGAACATGCTCCACTTAAAGAAATCCCAGTCCCTCGGAGCTACATCCTCTGGGGACCTAAACCTTGTCACCACAAGAAAAAGAACATGCTGGAGGGATAGACTCATGTCCCACAGACTTCACATACTCTGGAACAGACTATCTATGTCAAACATAGCTCCTCATTAGCACTCTTCAAGAAAAATCTTGATGATTGGATGGGCAATGGGAAATTCACCATGGGGATCACTTATGTGGCTTTGCTCGACAGTGGCACAGGTAAATAATTTTCTTGGGTGGCGAAAGCCAGGGTACATTGTTTGGATAGTCTTGTATGGGCTAGAGACTTCAAATACTGTTGAACCGACTACTTATTTCAAAGTGAGCTTTTCATTAGCACTCGTCAAGAAAAATATTGATGATTGGATGTGAAATGGGAAATTCAACCCGGGGATCACTTCTGTGGCTCTGCTCGACGGGGCCACAAGAAAATTATTTTATTGGGTGGCGAAAGCCAATTTACAGGTTTTGCCTAGTCTGGTATGGGCCCTAGGGCAGATAGGTTAGTACCTACCTATGAACATGGATGCAACAGTATAAGTACATTATAAACATATATATATATCAATCTATCTATATATTTTTTTTTATTTATTTGACATTTGTAAGTGGAGTCCCGGGGAGAAAAGCTACACATTGCTAATAATTGACACTTAAGTATGTAGTTACATTTAAATCAACCCATTTAAGAAATCAGTAACAATTTATAGTCAAGGTTCCATGTAACTGAAGCAAACATTGTGGGTTTATGGTAGTCAATTAGAGATAACATTATTCCTATATTCCTGATATTAGGATTCTAAAGATTGTAGAGAAGTGTAATTTGTTTGGGATGGGGAAGGTTATTAATGGGTATTTCGCCTGTGTGAGGGAAGTTTCTCTTACTTTTTGCATTAAAAATATAGGTATTTCCTTTTTGGTTTTGGTGAGTCTAGGTGGAGACACGGATTTAACTATGTTTTTTCTTACGTTTTTGGTTAGTCGGGGTTAAGACATGGACATAGCCATTCACTGTTTAGATAGATGTTTACTGATGTTTTAAATTGGGGAAGGGAGTATATAGTTGTTAGGTCAGGATGAAGTAGGTTCCATTATTTTCAAGCAGAGTTGGAGAATATAGATTCACCAGCTGAGTTGTTGGCTTTGGTTGTTTGTACCAGCATTTCATTAGATGAGTGGAGGGATGCTCGGTTGGAGTCGGGGGTAATAATATTAGGCAGAATGGGAGTACTGTTAGGTAGAGAGAGGGTTGTATGTATAAATATAATTTGGTTATAATGGAGCCGATTGGGTAGTTCTAGCCAGCCTAGTTTGTGAATATTTTGACAGTGGTGGGTTCTATTGGCTGATCCTGTGCCAAATCTAGCTATATTGTTATAGGACGTATTGATTTTGTTAAGGTTTGATTTACTTAGATTTGTAAGGATGGGTGAGGCATAGAGAAGGGTTGACAGCAGATCTGTCCGAGCTATGGCAGTTCTGGCAGATGGGGTTAACAATTGTTTAATCGTATACAAGTAGCGTATTATTTTTGTTAACTGTTATGATTGATATGGGCATCATACTACAGATTATTAGCAATGATTACTCCAAGTAGTGTAGTACAATGTTCAGTGGAGCTTATGGTGCCATTGTTCGATGATATTGTAATTTGTGGTAATGTTTAATTGCGGTTAGATGAGAAAAGAAGTTTGGTTTTGTTTGTGTTAACAAGGAGGCTACAGTTATTCACCCAGTTTTCTATTTAATTGAAGGTGATTTGTGATAGAGATTGTAGTTCTCTGGGAGTGGAGGGAGAGACATATATATATATATATATATATATATATATATATATATATATATATATATATATATATATATATAAACACACACACAGACGTGTAAAAAAAAAAAAAAGGCAAAACAATCAGCCATAAAACTATACATGTTGATATATTGATAAATGCAATTACTACAAAGTTTATACAAGTTTGCACTTTCATACCTTCAGATAGCCACCCTACACACCTTCACTGGTAAATCAACCAAAAAATGATTACTATCTTTATTCCACACAGACTCTTATATTGTGATCCTGTATATCTCGGTCAATGCTTACTTGATGGGTTGAGGACATTCAATCTTCATTTATGCTCCAACACCATATGTTAGTCCATTTTCATTCAGTCTGTAGCTGATGTAATGGCATTCACAAATGGATTCTCAGATCAATTATAATCAGTGCAACACATTAAGTGTCATAATATAGCAGTCCACTCAAATGAATTTCTCATTCCTGCTGACATCTTTCAGAGCAATGAGTACTCGCAATGTTTTATTATTTCTAAGAAATGCCGGTGGTAGGATTCACTGAAAGCAGTATTACCTGATTACATTTGCCCATTTGTTCTCAAGCTACACACTGAATATTGGAACGTGACTGTCAAGTTTGTATATATCTGTCTACACGTACATGCCGCAATGTATGTCATAATATATGTTTGTTTTACATATACACTACCACACTTACACAAGTGTGTGTGTGTGTATATATATATATATATATATATATATATATATATATATATATATATATATATATATATATATATATATATATATATATATATACATATATATAAATACATACATAACACATATATGCTTACTCACAGACATACATATGTACACTAAGTGTTCATAAGCTTGTGGGTGAATCTGCCTGTGCAGTACAGTGCTATTAATAACTCACTGAATAAAAATTAGCTATAGTTTTGATACACTGCAATAAATAAAATTGTAAATTTTGTTTAGTACTTTTATTATGGTGAGTAAATCAAGGTTGTACACGGATGATGACTGAATAACTGACATGAATAACACGGGGCTAAAATACAAATATATACAGAGAAAACAATAAAGTAAACACAAACATGAAATGTCATCAATCATCAAATGTTGATGGCCGGAATCCGGTATAGGACCCCTGAGGATCGGGATATTTATCCCTGATACGCCATATACAGCAGCTCGGGATGGGTCTTCTTACTCTACTTCCAAGCCTGCCATACCTCCACAATGTGAACTGCCGGTATGCGGTGTGACGGTTTCGCTTATTTTCATCTGCTTCCTGTGGCAGACCAAATACAGAAGTTCGATAAGCATGTGCAATCTGAAGAACACTTCTGGGCAGAACACATTCCTGCATTTCCTGAGGATAAGAAGAAACATGTATTTAATAGGTATTGTGAAATACAAGGGAAAATTGACACAAATGGCGTTATCACATTGAAGGTATGATGTCCATAGATTCTGATGTACTTGTGATCAGTACCCTATGAACATGCAGGACTTAATTTCCGATGCGTATTGCAAAACAGAAGTGATGGACCAATTGTATATAAATTTTTTGTTAGCTTACTCCTGTAAAGTCTGAATGTGATGCTGTTAAAGTTATGCAGAGGTATGTACTGAGACAGTCAAGCTAAAAATGGGTACGGTTAATTAGTTTCAGCTATAATTTTAAATGAGTCAAACAGCTTAATCATGTTTACCCAAGCATATTGATGCATGTATCCTTCAGATTCTCATCCTGTCTGTTTACCATCTGTTACCTGTGTTGTTAGACTCAGTGAAGGCCTATGCGGATAGCAGTGGACTACATCTCCATCACTGCTAATGCTTTGACCAATGCCTTATTATAGAAAATTGATGCAACTGATTACAACAAAGAATAAAAAATGAGTTCAAGTACTGCCAGCTCTGCCAACGCAAATTTAAATCCAAATTGATGTAATATGCAATCAGTGCGAATTACTGGAGTATGGAACACATATGTATACATATGATGAACGATTTAGTTACAGATATGTAGAATAAGTAGCCTTACTTGAACATTAAAATTTACAGACACAAATGTGTACACAGAGTTGACGTTGAATAAAGATCAAACTAATTCACTGCGTTTCATTGAATATGTATCCAGTTTATTGGTAAATCAAATTAGAAGGGACTGTAGTTACAGTATCTCGCATCCTTACCTGCAGAACTGATATGCAGTCTTGTGGATCATAACCGCAGCAAACACTCTCCACTTCTGTAGGCATTACTCTACAGTTGGTGCAAACACACCATTCGGGAACATTGTGCCGTGACTGTGTTGTAGAGGGTTGGCGGATGGCATTGGAAGTGGCCCGCAGAAGATCACTGATAAGTGTTGGCTTCATTTCCGCTATAGTTACACATAAATCTTGAAGTTCCTCTCTTGTAAGTGCTTGAATTTGATCCTAAGCATAAAAAAAAGTAACATTGCAATGAACCCACATGAGTACCTACGGATTGGATACTTGTCACAGAGTAGTTGAGTTAATCTCTCAGTTGAATACATATAAATACAAGTTTTTTACTAAGTGTGGTACAGTATCAACATTGCGTGCTAAGCTACAAGACAGGCTACTGTGCTAAGTATCATAGTCTGCCATGTGTCCAAAAAAAGTATTAGTATAAGGAAGCATCATGGGAATGATCATATGTACAGTACGGTAGCAGTCGTACCTTTATGTGTCCAATACTGTTCGCTGTTATTCTTCTTCTTCTTCTTCTGGTGCTTACGTTGCCACACACTCTTGTTGAACTTGATCTTGGTTGCACCAGTTGTGAGTTGTTTGGAGTAGCTGCTGAGGCACTGGCAGTAGACGGAAATCTTGGATTTTCCCGGTTTGATCCACTAGCAATATCAGTTTGACTTGTAAGGGCAATGCTGTTGTTATTTTTCATGATAAAGCTATGGGAAGAAAGTTTTGGCAATTGTTTTAGTGAGTGGTAATGACAACGCCAGGTCATCTGATAAACATATTTAACCCCTGTGTATGACAATTAATGATAATTATGTATCTGAGATATGGTTGTAAACAATGTGCAGATACAGCACAGTAAACTGTATTCAGTCCGACTCGTGACAAAACTTGCTGATTTAACTCACATTAGTACTCGTGAAGCACGGAAGCCAGCACATTCAATAAGTAACATTATTCTAAGCATACTACCAGTCTACCATGATATTCTATGCTGCTACAGGAAACAGACTCCAAAATACATGGCTGATATCAGTGACATGCAAAAGCTAAAAATTGTTGAATATGTGATGATTATAGATAATCACAGTATTAGTACATTAGACTTTGTTTTACCATCAAGTCACCCACGTAAATCTGCAGTCAAATGGCATTCTGCATCCATTTACGGCCACAGCTGTAATAATAATTTTTTTTATCCGGCAGCATACAACAGAGACACCACAAGAAATGTATAATGAGCACTGTGATTCTTGAGTCTGAAAAAATAAGTTGCTTTTTCTTTCTTACATGCACTTGCACTTTCAGTGTTATGTAAACTACCGCTTTGCATATGTTGGCAATCAACAAACAAAGTGGATGCTTGCTAGCGGCATAGTCCTTGCACAAGTCATCTTCATCTGCATATCACAGTAATTGGACGGGTCTATATCAGTACATCCAAACGTATGAAGTTGGAACACCATATCTTCTAACTTAAAACCACAAACTGCACAAACTTCGAAGTCTCAGAATAGTGTATTGTTTTGACAGTGAAGATCATACACAAACATTCAAAATCCTACATAACCCTACACTAAACTGTACATACACTAATACCTATACACTTACCTTAACCCAAACCCTAACGCCTGTGACTATCACGCACTGACCGGCCCCACGCCCTAACCCTAAATGACTTATCCCGTGCTAATCTTAAAGTCTTTCACTATCGCACACCCACCTTACCCGCTCCCTAACCTTAGCTCACCTAAGCCGCGCCCAAACCCTAACGTCCACACAATCGCACACTAACCTGAACCCGACCCATAACTTCCCATCACAGTCCTGATACTGGCGAAGCCACTGAAAAGGCCCAGTGTTCTGTGGCTTACCAGTATTCAAACATCTGGTATTCCATATTCATGCCTTTTGATGGACTGATATACACGCTCATTGGATAGCTCAGGTGCATTGAGTCACTGATATGTGTCAATGCCAGATGATATGGAAGCTGTATGAATCATTATTTGTCATACCTGTGTTAATGCTAATTCCAAAAGCAGTACCAGCATTGCACCGGAATGAAGTATGTTAGAGAACGATGTGAAGTTTGTCAAAGTTTATTAGAGAGCAAAGGGATGTGGCAGGATGCAGTTTTAATAGAATTTCAGACACTTGATCGGCGACAGACAAACATGACAGACTGTCATATGATTCAAGTGGAAAACATCAATTATAAGCTGTATGAGCTAAGGACAGGCTGAAATCTTCTGCCAAATGGGTTGGTGGATTGGTGCACGCTAATACTGTAGAAACTGTTCTCATGGACACTGTGGTATAGTCAGTGTCAATGTGAAGGCGATGAACAGGTTACCACTTGGACAGTTTAAATAGATGTTCTGATTACAGTAGGAAACCAGAATGGGGATAGTCATAATTATATTGGTGGTAGTTGCGAAATCTGGAAAAGGCAACTGAGTGATAGAAACAGTCTGTTTGAGCTGGAGAGACTGTTGTCACCAAATGACATATTGTAACTGCCTGTCCAATTAACAGAGACCTTTCCACAAAAGTGAAATACTGAAGGCAGTTGCCATTAATAACCGTGAAACAACTCTAGATTTACCATGGATCAGTATTGACTATGAGAAGTGCTGCATTAAGTTTGTGTAGTACCGTAAATATTGTGATGTATGTAATGGCCTTTGACAGTCAATATTTCGAGTGCTTTGCTCAGAGACAGATTATGTGCACCCTTCACTGAATAACTGTTGAAAAGACCTGTCAAATCTAGTACCAGTTAAGGATTTCATCAACAAAGGATGTCAGCTTCACTGTTTAAAAAAAAAAAAAAAAAAATTGGCTGATTAGTAACTCACTAAGTGCATGGTTGGGAGCAACTGTAGGCTTTGCATGCCATATACACTGAATCTACACATCTGATTTAGGGCCTTGGAAACCCTGTGTTCCACCGGGAAAACGCGAGGCATGGTTCATGACTAGAAGGCTGGTTGATGGGGGAGGTACTGGTGCAATTGTCGATTGAATACAACGAGGATCACCTGCAGCTAGTACAACTGGTGTGTTAACAGTGCTTGTTGATTGTAGTCGTTTAAGAATAATATTTTTCTTGAAGATGTCAAAGTAACCATATTCTTTTCTAACTTTCCTCCGTACAATTGTCCAACGGCAGGTGTTTCGGTTGAACTTACGATGGTACCTTTAAGTATAGAATATAATTGTTAATAATTGACAGCTATGTACATATAGTAATAAGTCGATTATAATGACACAACTGTTTAATTCATGGTAGTAGTGTGAAAAGGAAATATGCTTTATGACATTTAGATTTATAAGGGTGATTGTCAATGCAAGTAGACACTACTCATGGCAGCAATGCAAACAGTAAACATCTTTTTTGGCACCAAGTTATTTGGATGAAGATATGCACTTACACTTGTTTCCCTTGCTTGGTCTTGAGGTAGTTCCGATTAAGATGGATGTTATGGTCTATTGCTGCTAGATAATTACGTGCGCAATAGACGGGATATGAGTATGAGTATCGTTTGGAAGAATACATTAAAATGTGCTGATGGAATTGTTCCAGGTCTGCTGTGGTCCTGAGGATGTATGTTGGTAACGGCCCACACAAAAAATTAGAAATAAAAAAATGCAAATTTCAATCAAATATTTTTCACACAGTAGGCTGTTTTTCTGCAAACAGAAGTAGTGTACTTAATTTCCTGTTCTTTACCTGTAACGCAGGAAGTGACGAATATTTAGAAGGAATTTAGGGTCTGTAATTACTTTCTCCAATGCCTCATACGCTTTGCTGCCCGGCTCTATCCATGGAGTTGTCCGATCTTTCCCTAGTGTCTCATGATTGCAATGAACTACACAGTCCCCGTCAGCACCACGAATCTGCCACTCATGTTCGTTAATGACGTGGTGCAAGACACCGCCCCACTGCATCTGTAAATATAGACAAATAAATGCCTCATTATGTGGCATGAGAGAATATCAATACCAATAACATATAAGGTTGTTAATAACATGGATTTACCATAAACTCTTCCACTGTGGCAGTATGCTGGCAGCAATACCAGAAATGATTCCTGATGTCTTTACACCATTTCCACAGCACTCTGCATCCTTTTTTCTGACCAGCCTATGCAAGGTAGTGTAACATGCATGTATGTGAGTATTGAAATGTCAGTGTCAGAATTATGTATAACAAAAAGATGCACATTATTGTCCAAACACACTGTTATGCATAGTTACCTTATTAATTCTTCGTGCCAGATTTTTAGCAACATGCCAGATGTCAAAAGAATGATAGACTGTTGAATAGCGCGTGCCTGTAATGGGTTTTAAAGAAAAATGATCAGGTTACTGTAACAGTGGTACTGTCAATGATTATAGCTTGTTTATGAATCCTTTGTCAACAGCATATGGTTTTACACGTGGAAGCATAATTTATGTGATGTGATGCAGTACCTCTAATGACATGAATGACTTTTTGATTATAAGCAAAGTGAGACAGAATGCAGCTGTTCATCTAGTCTGCAGCCACATAAAACACAGGTCATCCATGTCCTCATTCAAGCACAGCCTGGAAGTCCAAGCACAGCCTGGAAGTCCTGATAAGAACTAAAAAATTTCACATTAAACCAATACCTGTACTAGGAAGAGATACTTGAATCTCACAAATGATGTCTGTCTTGGATGGGTTGACACAATTACTAAATGATTTAATGTCACTGATTGTCACTGGAGGTACCCGATAGCAAGGTACCAAAGCACTGATAATGTGTATCCTATATGTAGATAGCAAGGTACCAAAGCACTGATAATGTGTATCCTATATGTATGTATTATTTCTTTTCAATATCAAATAGTTCAATTTCGGTTAAATTTGTGGATACTTACGCATGAGTTTCGCTATTTGAGAATGTGCATCAGTGACCACCTCATCCACACTGACATTAGACTCTATGAACTTGTTCATGCATCTTTCAAATGCCACTTTCTCCATTTTAGAGGAGCACAGCTCTGTTTCCCGTTTGTCAACAACAGTCATCATGAGTACTTCCTTGGTGTTCAGATCCATGCATGTGTATGTACAATACTGAGCTGAATGGCCTGGACTGTCCATCCTTGCATCACCTGCATGAAGAGAAGAAGATGTGTAAAGACTTGATGAGGTTTCAAATTACTGTTCCAAAACAAATTAAAAAAATAATTAAGATAGGCATAGTGAATACCCATGACTGCAACTGCAGCATTTTGACGTTCAGCAAGCATTCTGCTCACCATCCCCTCCCAGTAGTTATTGATTACAGGGATGATGTATAGGTGTTGGTACCGGAAAAAGGCAGAACGAGATATAAAAGGTAGACTTAAACACCTTGCTAACAATGAAATCTTGGCATAGTTGTTGCCTGTGAGAGTAGTTGCAGCAGCAAGCATTAAATCTCCGGCATTTAAACCACTCTTTATTTGAGGCTGGCTGGACCATTTGTAGACTGTGTGACCCCTTGAGCACACCTGCAAGAGAAACAGTTGTGTGTTTAGATCGTGGCATCATCTATAACCAGAAATGTGTTATTTGACCTTCACCAGTCAGCACATTTACCCATAGTAATGTGATGCAAGATCCAGACTGTTGAATGGAATGCTGTGGCTCCATCCCACATATGCGACAAACTGAAAAATTGCAGTGTTGTACTAGTTGCATAAGATTTTTCTGGTACACCAACAGTACAGTGTCCTGTGTAATCAAATCTGCAATGTGATCATCAATAAAATTTGAACTTTCTGTGTCTTGGTTAACATGCATAGATGATTTGCTTCTGTTTCCGGGTTGAACTTCCAAATATTCATTCTCCACGCCTTCTTCAGCATCACTATATTGTAAAGGTTGGCTGCAATTGAGCCATAATGGAATGTCATAGTAACAATTGATATATAAGAAAGAGACAAAAACATAATTGAAAAATTAGGCAGAGTACTGCATGAAATAAACTATATTAGCATGGACTAAGTAAAGTATATCAGAATGGAAATGGGAAAAATGGTTGAAGGCATACCAGTCGGACTCATCAGCCAAGCTTGTTGAGTGGCATCCGATATGAATAACAGAAGTGGAATGTTCTGAGTTCAAATTCAAAGATCTGAGTGTTTAAAAGGGAAGATATGATATGAAACATATTCAGTAACTTAACTGTTTTAAATAGCATTTGTGAGGTAGTGTGGGAAAATAGTCATACTCACCGTGCAACGTTCATACCTCTCTCTGAGGAAGGGATATTTTTCTGTATGCACAAGCGACTTGGCAGAAGACAGCCACTGTCTTCAGTGGGCTCCTCAGAAGCTACTTGCAATGGGTTAGCACCATTGTCATTACCTGTAGCACTGCTGAAAGATAAGAATGCACAAATGACTCACTAATTACGCACTATTCATTAATAATTACTTTGATATGTAGATGCATTATGTGACATTTCATTACACAGTGATAGTGCACCCAAAGCTTGTTGCTGAAAGAGTAGAGGATGACAATGAAATGTTGTTGACCTCCTGTAAGGGCTGTTCTGTGGAAGACTTTGGTGTGGAATGCTGCACTGGCGCACGCAAATCGACCAATTCTTCTTCATAGACTTGTCTGTTTGTATAATACCTGTACCAGGATTAAAGTAATGCATTAAAATCGGGATTAGGAGTCCATCATCAGTGCGTTTGTTTCTGAGGCTTTGTTTCTGTAATCATGTAACTACTAGCAGTATCGGCATGCAGTGCAGTCCACTGCTGAAGGAACACATGAGCACTGACAACGTGCAGTTAGTATGCAATGCTATGGACAGAAGATATTATTCTTTATTATTTATAGTGGTGTTGACCCTTAACCTATCCTACTGCCATATTCTTTTTCAGTATGTTGTGCAAGACTATTAACTGTGCTAAGCCTTGTTGAATGCTGACATGTTAGAGATGAAATGACAAATTGGAATATTGACAACATTTAAGAGCGGATAAATAATAGGTAATCATGTTTGAACATAATCCTAATGAACATTAACTTCATAAGGAGTGAAGCATAACAGGCAGTAGACCATAGATTAAAAGTAATCTTGTGAAAACTCACAGATCAAGCAGGATCTTAGCCACTGCTGAATGGGATGACAAGTGAAGGGAATGCTTTACAGACATCCAGCGATCAAACTGTGCTCCAATTGCAATGCGACTATGTGAACGCTTTGCATCATGCTGTTTCTTGATACGTTTTCTTGCAGACTCAGTCAAAGATGAACGTTTCCCACGCTTCCTTGGAACAGGTGTTGTAGCTGTGTACACTGGCATGGCAGACATTGGTGTTCCTGTTGAACTGAAGAGCCTAATTAATGTTTCAAATATCAATACAAATTTTTACTGGATCAGCATTAGTAAGATACTACATTCAAGCACTAACTTTGAAAGCTATGTAGGTCAAGCCCATTAAGGGCACCAGTGTGACAGACTGGCGAAAGATATGCACTTATTACTTGAGTAACGTCAGAGCACGATGTTTGGGAACAAACTGACACACACATTAATAATGACATAACCTGTAGTGTCACTGAAAAGCATGTTTCGTATCCCTGTTAAAGGCCTGGTACCACAAGCAGTGGAAAATAAGTGATCTTGATCTAAATCGGAAGTGTGTAAGGTAGACACGCATTTAACGTGAGTATCAACACTTGGCGTTTTGTGATCACACTACACTCAATGAAAAACCAAATATTTCTCTAACAGAACTATAAGCACTTCACTAACAGCTATATTAACAAACACACGAAAAATGGCCAATAGCAACAGAAAACATTCTACAAGTATGGTTAGAAGGAAGCTGCTGCAGTGTGAATATCAAACAGGAATCAAAATACTACACAGAAATTAATATCCACTCACTTTTCTTCACTAGCTCTATGCACTACTGAGGGCAAACAGTAAAAGACTGGAGTGCATGCAGATGATGACCATTCATTAAGTATGTCTGCAGTAGGTGATGAGAAGGCATACACTGTCGCTCCCACGATACCCAGTTAAAATGGAATATATGACAGAGAAGTATATTTCAACTTTTACACAGCTGTTATCAATGCAATTACTCTACTATACTCAGTTAAGCAACATAGTAGCATGTAGTGGAATAGACAAGGATGGAGGGAAAGCAAATAAGTAGTAAAACCTGCTATAGTCTTTTGTGTTCTGTGAAGCACTGCACTTATTAATAGGCATTTGAAGTAACTGCTTGTAGATTGGGTAAACAACTTGTTGTGTCTTCATGGGAGGGGTGAGGCTGTTTTGATCGAGTTCTCCCTTTCTAGCGAGTGAATGTACAATGAAGTGTTGTCACAACCACCGCAAGCGTTTTTTTGTTGTGTGCAGTCACAAGTGAGGCAAGAAATGCAAACCAAAGCAGCATGACAGCTGGCTAAGTGAGGTGCTTATACTGATGAGCTATGAGCCAGATGACACAGAAGAAAGTGTTCCATTGGCTCAAGGGGATGAGGACGCCAACGAACAAGGACATACATGGATTGACAGGATCCTCTGAGGTTATTCAGCTATTGATGCTAAGGTCCGTATAAGCAGAGTGCTGAGTTTAGCCCCTGTTTAATGCAGTCAGGAACCAAAGGCCCAGTGTGGAGACAGGTGGCTACTTCCTCTTTTCCATGCAGTGATCCACGTTGCACATTAAAAAGGGCTACTGAGGTGGTCTGCTTGACATGTTGATATAGTCTATTCCACAGGTAGTGTAGTCTCTAGGACACCAGTGTATCCCACCAACAAGTACTATTAATATGTTTGTGAGTGTGTGTGTGTGTATATATATATATATATATATATATATATATATATATATATATATATATATATATAAAAAAAATCACTTTGTATGTATGTACATACAAGCGCCTACATGCAGAATGTGCCGCACAGAAGCGCTAAGTAACAGATCTCAGTTGTTTCCCTCCTTAGTTGCTGAAGATGAATTAAGCATAAACAACTCTGTGTACATTTTTTAAGGTATATTGCTATAGTGCAGCTTGTTTTTACATGAACACTTAGCGTCTGAGTTCTTCCTGAGTTTGCACACAGCCAAGTGTGCTTGGGTACACACAGCTATGTACAGGAAGCTAGTCAGTCCAACTAATATACCAGCATGTTATTTGGATAATAAGTTCTCTGTGTTGCATGTTCAGTGCAATATTTCAATGGGCATGTTTATAGTTGCATTGTTAATGATTCGTCACTAAAAATATCGACTTTCAAATTGAACCTGAGGATTCCGGGAACACATATTCTAGTATATTTGGTTTTCAGAGAATTTTTCTCATTTTCTGTATAATTTGTACGGCTCATATTTAGGTTCAGTCCTTCTTTTCAATGCGAGGTATACAAATATATGAAGAGTGTCAACACAGAGCCTTCAACAGTCAAATGAAAACCTCACAGTTTGAAAACTGACTATGAAATGTATGCAAGTGCATCTAAATATACTGCAGCTAGTTCAACATTTCAAATCCATCATTACTAAAAAGAACAAGCATACCCCAGTAATTTCATGCTGCATGTTCAGTCTCAGAAATAGACAATTTCGGGTAAGGTAGGTAAGCAAATGTTGCATGAAGTGTATTTCTGCAACTGAGAAACCTAGTGACTCTATCACAAGAAATGCTCCATTTCTAAAAATTGTTTGCTAAATATAACAGCATGATAGAGTTATGCAGAAATAGATTACAAACTAGTTATGATGCAGTTCAAAATCAAGATCATCCAGTATGTAGTTAAGGATATCTCAGTCTCCATCTAACCCTCGGAGATGGGTTACAATATTCACAATTTACATGAATTTACCCGCGGACTCAGTGCTGTTGCCATAGACAAGTGAAGTTCTCTATGTAGCAGCTCCATTTGTATGTCAAACCTAGTATTGCAAGCAGAGCGCTTTCCTGCAATAGTAGGTCTGACATACTGATGCTGCACAGGCACTCTATCTGTAGGGCAGAGTCAGTTAATGCAGGTATGAAGCCCATCGTAAGTCCTAATATCAGCAGTACAGCTACACCTTCATGTGGACCTGAAATTCAAGACTGCAGGCCATCTGGTTTACCATTAGCTACTACTAGTCACACACATGGGTGGCGCTAATGCTTTGCTGTAAAGATCATTAAACGAAAGGTGCTTCTCACAATTAAGTCAGTGTTATTATACATTTGCGAGCCTCACCAATGTACACTGCTGAAATGATTTAGACATGGCAAGTTAGGGCACTGGCAGTCCCCAGTAGTATACACTGAATTGGGACTGGTATAACCTTATCTTTTGAAAACAAGTAAATAGAAAGAGAGTTACATACATATCTATACAGCAGCATGCATCTCAACCAGCCTACTTTCCATTTTCAAACATAGTACATATTCATAGTACTGTTCAATAGCAGTCAATATAGAACATGATTTGATATTCTGCTTGCAATAAATTACAGATTCCATATGTTGTAAACATTCATCATGATGTCCTTATAGTTTCCAGGTTGCGCAGAACAGCTGTAATGCACAGTTCCTGATGGAAAAAGCAGCCTGTGCAGCATTCCACGTTTGTATGTGTTTATGCAGAACATTTTTGGGGTTAAAATGCCTCGTCACACCTGGTTTACTTTTACATGTATTGATGTTTCTTTTGCTTGTGGCAGAGCTTTATTATGCTTTGGAAGATGAAGCATATTTTATGAACCTGGTGTTGAGCGGCATTATCAAACCGTTGCTAAAAGTTTCCGTATGTATTACTTGCTGTCTGTACCTACAAAATGAAAAATACTAGTGACGGCAGTACCAGTAAGAATGTTTATCACTTGGATAACTTATATCAGTCCTGTTTTTTTTTGTCCAGACACTTCCGTTGTTTCATATTTTTAATTTTAAATTCTTGATGGTCTTGTGAGTACATATAATTGGGCAGATGCTATTGCTTTAGATGTTGTGAGGAGAGTGTGGATTGTCCTTTGTCAATCTGAATTTGAGAGAAAGAAGCATTAAGGCACCAAAGAAGTGGGGTACAAATAGCATTCTGTATCTGCTGGAAGAAATGGAAGTAGAACGTTTAATTAATTTCTAAAGTTATTTAGATGATGATTGATTTGCCTAATATTTATCTATGAACATATATCTGTACATGTGCTGTGCGCTGCACAGGAATTATCTTTTTCTACTACCATACTCATAGCAAAATTATGTGCAACTGAATGTAAACTGGTCTCTTTCCAAACATGTCAGATTTTGTACAACCACCAAACCTAGTGTCCCACTTTGCCGCTTTCACCCCGGTAGTTAACTAACCAGACTGCGCTCCCCCTTTTGCAAATTCCTGGATCCGCCACTGCTGACTGTTGTGCGATGTGGTTATCAAAGGTGAGACCACTGTCCACCAGTGTCCCTAAATATCGTATTACACTTTTGGTGTTTAGTGTACTGCCACCTATGTGGTAATTCAGGGGTAAATGTTTTTTTCTCTAAGGGTATAACTATATATTTCTTGGCATTGAGCTTGAGCCCATGGCTCTGGCACCAAGCATCAGTTTCGGTAAGGATCTTTTGTAGAATAGCCACATCATTTTGGGAATGCAATAATAGCTCCCAGTTTCCAGTCGTCTGGGAACTTACTGTTGGACTGTACTTCAGAGAAGTAGATGCCAAACAAGAGCGGTCCCAGGAATGAACCCTCAGGTCCTCCACTTGGCACATGTCTGGAGCTGGATTTGGAGTCTGCTACTTTTACAGTGTGTGTTCTGTCAGTAAGCCAGTTGGCAACCCACTGAGTGACATATGGATTAATGCCCAGCTTAGTAAGTCTATGTATGATTGCAGAGTAGGGGATGGTGTCAAACGCCTTGGTGAGGTCCGTATAGGCTGTGTGGACTGGCTTACCCTCATCCACACCTCTGGACACTGATTCAAAGAAGTCAATCAGGCTTAGGAGACGTGATCGGCACTTCTTCAAACCAAACCGGGTGCGGTCCAGTGTTTGAAGGTTGCCAATGTCTTTGTTTATAAGTTCTATGATAATAAGTTTCATGGCCTTGCAGATCAGGCTTGTCAGACTGATGGGGCGGATTCAATGTGGATGCGCCCTTGTGGACTGGGATAACTGTAGCTATGCACCACTCACTGGACATGAAGCCTGAGGTGAGGCTATGATTAAACATGACACTTAGGTGAAGGGTCCAGTTCATTTTGTAGTCCATGTAATACACAGCCCGGGATGTCATCTGCTCCCATGGATGCTGTATTCTTACCTTTGGAGAGTGCGTTTATTTTACCTGTGTTGCCGTTATAACCGGAATTTAGCAATCTTCTGGTATTGAGATGGGCCATTTAGGGGTTGGGAGGAGGGTGAAGTTGCCAATGAATTGATCTTCCAGGATATTGCCAATATCCCTGGGATGAGTATATTTAATGCCATTCTGTTGTAGCTCAGAGCAGATCTGAGCATTGCCATTTAGATTCTTGACATAGTAATATAATGCCTTGTGGTTGTCTTTTGAATCTTTGGCAATTTTATATTCATAACTAGCTTTGGATGATTTTATGGAGGCATCTCAGCTTCTTAGCGAGGCTGGCAAGGGAGTTTTTTGCATCCTGGGATTTTCCTCTTTTTTGCAACAGTTTCTAACATCTTGGATCAATTTTGGATGGCACGACTCATGCAAGAGTGGATGTGCTCATACAGTGCCTTAGTGTCGGATTCAGCTGTCGAATGTTCAGTTCCCATAAGCATGTGTGTCACGAAGTTTGTCATGAAGTCTGTTTGAAGTTGGCTTTGGAGAAATTTTTTATGGAGGTTTCCTTACAGGGGGCGGGGGTGGGATGTGGATGTTAAGGGTGATTAGCTTATGGTCAGACCTGACCCATGAGGGGGGTGACCATAGGTGTGGAGCATCGAATTGCCATGTTGGTAATGACCAGGTATAGGATATTGGAGCCCCTGGTGGGACTATATATTAGTTCATCCAGGGCGTTGGAATTTATGAATTCCAAGAACCATTGGGCAAAGTTGTTGGTACAGGAGTAGTTTTCCCAGTTAAGGGTATAAGGGTCTAGTCCACTTTCAAGTGCCCTCTTAGCACATTTTTCCCAATGACAGTAATACAGCTTCCTAGTAGAAGGTTTTTGGCGAGCAACAATAATTTGCCGGAGAGGGGAAAAAAGGGAAGGATGCTGGCAATCATGGGAATTGGAGAAGCCATGCAGTGAGATTAAGATGCTGGACATTCAGATGAACCATACCCTCTGAATGGGACAGCAGATCTAGAGCTGGGTCTAGAAGCCATGGTTTCCATAGAAGATGATGTCAAAGGAAGGGAAACAAAACTTGTTGAGGCCAGAAGGGGGAAATGAGGATTAATGAGGTCTCTGACCTTTTGGCTTTCTGTAGAAAGTGAGATATCAAGGGAGTCAGTGGAAAGGCATAGAGGAGTCCAAGGGGCCAATTCTGGAGAAGAGTATCTTTGGGTGACTCCCCGGGTGGGAGGATTAGGTCAAAGTAACTGTTGCATTTGTTGTTTAGGAGGGAACGCAAACAGATCACAGCAAGGTTGTCCCCAGTGATCAAAACATTTGTTTGCCACCACAGGATTTAGAGACCATCATAAGGCATGAGAATGGTTATGTTCAGTTTGTCTGCTATCACATTGGAGCTCCATGGAATGTCCATTGCTGTGAGAAAGTGTTTGGAAGAAATCACCCATTGCCAAACTTTGAGGGTTTCTCAACACAATGGAGAAGATTTGGTTACCCCTTGTTTGTAGATCTACCAGACTATCGACAAGTTGTCCATCTGAATAGATACTGTCCCTAGAGGAAGGGCACCTTGGAATGCTTGTAACGATAACAGCAATGCCCTAATCTCTTGAACATCGATGTGAAAGTTGGCCTTTAATTGGGACCACATGCATTGGAATGTTTTTCCCAAGTAATGCTCTCCCCATCCCATCTGAGAAGCGTCCATGGTCACTACGGCTTGGGGCTGGGGAAGAATGAATGGCTGAAACTTAAGAAAATCTGATTGGAATGGAGGCACCATGTGAAATCCTGTTTGTAGTGATTGGTAATCAAGATTAAGTGAGACATTGGTAGGTGCATCCAAGACCATTGAGAAGCCATTAGCCATTGCAAAAATTTCAAGCGATACCTTGCTAGGGGAACAAGAACGATTTAGGTTACCATGTAGCCCAATGTTTGTAGGACTAATCTTGCTGGAACCCTTTTCTTTAGTAAAATTTGATTGACTTGTGATATGATTCATTGAAGTCTTTCTAGATGTAGTGAGGCAATTCTTGAAACAGTGTTTAAATGAGCTCCAATAAACTGTTAATTGCTGAGTGGGTTGTAAGTTTGATTTCTCTAAATTCATGGTTATAGATATAGATGTACAGAGGTATAAAGTGTAGTCTCTTGACCATTCCGACACCAGGTGATAGCAGTAAGGAGCCAGTCATCGAGGTATGGAAATAGTCAAAATCCTAGCCGTCTGAGATGAGCTGCAACTACTGCCATGCATTTTGTGAACACCATGGGGGCCATGGTTAGACCAAAGGGTAGTGCTCTGAATTGGAAATGACTGGCTGCCAGCCATAAGCGCAGATACCTCATGGAGCTTTTGTCCATTTTTATATGGTAATAAGTATCCTGAAGGTCTACAGAGCACATCCAATCACCGTTTACCAAGAATGGAAGTATTGCCTGTACCGAGACCATCTTGAATGTTGTTTGCTGAACTGTCGTCTCCATGTCCCCTGTTTTTTGGGCAATACAAATAACCTTGAGGAAAAACTGGATGCTGTTTGGTGTGGTGGGACTTTTTGGATGAGTCTTTTGTGTAGCATTTTTGGAATATTTAAAGTTGCTGCTTCCCTGTGACTGGGTTGTACGTCCGTGAGTTTCTTCTGGGATGATGACAGAACTGATAATGGTAATTTATACCCTTTGGATATTATTCCCTGCACCCATCTGTCCATAGTTAATGCAGATTGCTGCAGAGAGTCATCCTGTGACTGCACCCAGAGGAGGGCAGTTGATGACCCATTAAAGGGTGCTGGTAAGAATTAACAGAAAAAGATTCACTGGATCCGTGGTTATGAGGTCCATTTCTGCCTCTGGGGCGGCATCCTGTTACTTCCCTCTCTGCCCAGGGGAAGTGTTTACCACGTGAATTCGGGAAAATACTTTTGAATTTTTAAACCATAGTCTCCCACTTCATTGGTTCCTGGAGTAGGGCCTCTGAGGAATGGAGATATGTAGACCGACGGCAAAAGGCGCTTACCATCCGATTCACATCTGTCTAAAGTGTCTTTAACTTTGGGACCAGAAAGGATAGAGCTGTCAGAGTATTAGCGAATGACGCTTTGAATGGCTCCGCAAAGTCGCACAATAGCACCCAGGAATGCCTTCTAATGGCTATGCCTGAACCCGCTGCTCTGGAAGTCCCTTCAGCTGTATGAGCAATCAGTGTCATGGACGAGTTAGAAATTGCATCAAGGGTTACTAGCTGAGAGTAACTTTAGCCCATATCCCTTCAGCCACTGCTACTTTGAGGGTATCCAAGAGCTCCTTGATCAGATTCCTCTGTAGTCTAGTGAAGTGTGCCCTCTAATTCAAGGACCTGAGAGTGAAGTTCATTGAAGCATAAATGTGCTTGCCAAATCTATCCCAAGTCCTAGACTCCTTATTATGATAATGGATAGTCGGACTTCCCTCAGCAAGTTCCCTGTTTGTGGCCACCGCTGTAACCATGGCATCAGTGGGTATTCCTTTGGACCGGTAAGGCTCATTCTTCGGGGGTAATAATAGGATCAGGCTTTTTGGGGATAGGCTCAATGGTGTTGGGCATCTTCCACACCCACTAAGCAATCAATTTAAAGAGATTGTCAGCAGGTGGAGAGATCCAAGAAATAGAGGGCTGGGCCCAAAAAGCTTCCAGGTATACTGACTCCTCCAAGGAAGGTTGGACTAGCCATGACTCTGTTTCAGTTTTTCTAGGATGTGCCCAAAGGAAACATTATCAGGCGATGACCTAAGGGAACCTTCTCCTTCATCAAAATCAGTATCTTTAGTGAAAGACTCTTCCAAGGAGTCTAAGTGCTTGCTCTTGCACTTTTCTTCACAGGAACTTCATTGGGGAGGGTGATCCAGGGAAGTATATGTAGTGGAAATGACCAAATTGGGTGCAACATGGGACTTTTGTGCCCTCTGTCGCGGGGACAAGTTGGATGGCAGCTCAGTTTGAGGGGATGTAGACAACTGTCCCGACAAGGATGGCAAAGACTGTGAGTCCTCAATGGACAAGGCCTTCTACATGACTTGGAAGGTTTACCCCCCCACCATAGAGGGATGGGAGCCTGGAACAGAAATAGACTCCTTCTGAACCGGAGTCACACCCTGCAGCGAGGAGGTAGCCCCTGAAGCAGAAGCCTGACTCAACGCTGCAAGGACTGAAGCAACAAGGAACATGGACGGCTCTGAAACTAAGGAAACCGATCCATACACCAAGGACCCAACCAGAGAGCCCCATCCCAAGGAGCCCTCCAGTGCTGAAAACTCAGAGGAGCTCAAGGCAGAACTGGAGAAGAAGATGATTCCGGAACCAAGATAGTCGGTGACGAGATTGTTGGAACTGGGGGCTACAACTAATCAATAGGAGTGGGAGGAGGAGGAATTGAACGTATAACTGGCTGGTTATGATGACAGTGTGGCTAGGAACCAAGGACAATCCCCTTTGCATCAGTAGCTGATCCACTAGTCTAAAAATGTCGGCTTAGGACAGACACTTAGTAGATCGGATTAGAGGCAGTCGAAGGAGAATTAGGAGGCCTCACTTCAAGAAAAGAACTTGGTGGCCTGTCTTTAAAAGAATCAAAGGTTGGCGAGTATATTGTCAGGCAGCTGAGACGGTTTTGCCACCAGGAATACTCAGTGTATTGAAGCAGTCACTGTTGGCTCGGATGCAATTTTAGATGTAGAGCCAGATAGACCTTCCAGTGCCGAAGAGCTGTTGAGTAATGAGGTCAGCTTAGAGACTTTCTTGGACAGTTCCAATGAACTAGGAAGCCAAGTAGGTCTTTTCTTAGTAGAGGAAGAAGATGTGCTAGCTTCAGTCCTAGACACAGAAATGGCCTCTTCAAAATCAGATTTGAGGAGTCTGTTCAAGATAAATGTATTCTTCCTCTCAGTAAGGGTACGGGTGGAGAACATGTGAAAAATTGAACAATCTACCTGAAGTTGAAGTTTCCACAGGCAGTATTCACATAAGGTATACCCATCAGAGTTGGGCATCTCACCATGGCACTTCTGACACATTTTGAAACCAAAAGGGCTGAAATACACAGGCACACAGATAAAGAAGAGATGTTGATAAGAATATTTTTTTAGTTAAACAATTAAGATGGAATAAGAGTATCTAATGAGATAATAAAGGTACTAAATCTACCAACAATTGTACTAAAAAGACTACCAAAGGTAGCAAGACGTACAGAAAGGGAAACAGAGTCAAACTAAGCTACAAGAGGAGCTGGTAGATAGAGAGAGGGCAAAATCAGCCTAGGCTACAGAAAAGGACAAACACGTCTGACCTATGAAGCGGCAAGTGAGATCTGAGGCAACTATGGGTAGTACCAAGCTTGAGAGTTTGGAAGGAGTGCGCTATAATAAATGGCCGAGTCAGTTCCGTGGCCACTGTGAAGGATTCAGTGAAGACTGATAACATCAGACTTTATGTTAAAACAAATCCTATTACTCTATCAAGTCTATAGGTTTATAAGAGCAATTTTTATATATGACCCTATTTGTGGGTCTATGCCCACCTCATTTTGTTGTGCTTTGTCCATTTTTCTTGCACTAAGAGGTTGAGAGGTATGGGTCAGAAATATAAGGTAAAATAATTGTTATTCTGCAAATTTGTGTATAGTTGAGAAGAATGACCGAGATAACTTTGTGAGGACAGTCACTGGGAATAGACTAGAAATTGTGCCTGGCATTCAGTGATCAAAGTTACTCAATTTCATGAATCTGAGATAGCAGGGAAGTGTTTAGTGTCTTGAAATTTTAAGAATGCTTTGCAATTGTGGTAAAGAGCAAATAAATGAAGACAAAAACTGTACTATAATATTTCTTTTTATACATCTTGAAATAGTTATGCTACACTCCTGATTACTGACACTGTATAACATTGCATTGCTAATTAATGCCTTGTAATAATCCTGTAACATTGCTGTTTAATGTTTATTTATAATGAAAATTGTATAATATGTTGGCGCTTTTATCCCCGGGCCTCCGCTGACAAAGGGCACTTCAGCTCAGTTGGACAATCACAGTCAACAAATGTAAAATAAATAACATAAATAATCACTTTCAGAATAATAGTAAATACAACCCTAAAATATTTTGGACATCAGTTAAAGGAAATAATAGTAAATACAACCCTAAAATATTTTGGACATCAGTTAAAGGAAATAATAGTAAATACAACCCTAAAATATTTTGGACATCAGTTAAAGGAATCTTGCATCCTGACCAAAAATTTAACCAAAAGCCCTCTGCCGATAACTCACCACTCGAAACTGTAGTACAGTTCAACTCTTAGTTTATAGATGTATAGCATCTCTAACCAAGGATTCCTCAACATGTAATCCCATCCCTGCTCAACAGCCACATGTGACCACATACACTTTCATTTTCAAACCTGTGCCCACATCCTACATAAAACTACTGGTAACAAACTTAAGCCATATTTTATTCAGCTGTTGACCTCCCAAGAGAGTACCTAAAAATAGCAGCCAATGGTACTGCGTATCCTGTTTCAATCCTTATAAATAGATCAGTGAAGCAATCCCACAATTCGCTTTCTCTGTAAAAAAATAACACATTATCTCTGTCCACAGAGGAGGAAATTCAGCAAACATTAAAATTAGACCTATAACAATCTTAACTGCCCTTGCCAAAATACTTGAAATATGTATTCAAAAACAATTAGTAGACTATCTCCTGCAGGAAGAACATCTATCCCTTAGAAAACATGGCGTCCATCCTTCCCATAGTACTAGCACTGCCATTCTGACATATATAAATACTGTGAGTAACGTTAGAGATAGTGGCAAAGTAGTCTCTTCCTTATTTCTTCATAGGTTCATAAGAGGTTACTAGGCTAGCGACCCTAGAGCCTTTGTAAGCCTCAGTGTCCCCAAGAGCTTTTATAAGCCTAGCCATGTTAATCCTAAGTGTCCACATTTGTTCTTTTTTGGGTAGTTTACAGAACCAATTTGCAAACCGAGCAGGTATGTGCTCAACACCGGTTACTCCTGTCCATGAGGGACATGGCTGACACCCCAGGGGTGAATTTGTGATCTACCATCTAGTTATAGGGTCCGTGAGGAGCTCTTTTTTATGTGAATATGGAGTCTATTCCAGATAAACATCAGTCTCTGGGAGATGTATCTGTCTCTCTAGCATGTTCTTTTAATGTCACTAGCTAGTTTGAGATCCCTTGAGCCATTGACCCTTGTGCCATTTTACTTGTGGATGTGCAGAATTTCCATTAGGGAAGGGTTGGAGATTGCCCTATAGGCCAGGCACAAGTCAACTCTCAGCAGCTTATAAGATACAAAGTAAAGTGACAGGGCTTTCAGCTTGTCCACACAGGTCATGGTTTGGGCTCCCTGTATTTTCTAAGTGAGTAACTTCTCTTGTCTCTCGAGCTGCTGCAGGTGTCTGGTGAGGTACATGCAAAAGGGTGCATTATATTCTATTAGTGGTCTGATGAGGGTCGAGTGTAGTGGAGTTATAACATCCCTTGACCTCTCAACTGTACAGATTTTTACCGAATGTCCAGATTTTTTCCTCATATTTTGGGTATGTTGTTCATAAAATTGTGGTTTATCTAGTAAATTATTGGCAAATCATTAAAGACTGAAGTCAGAAAATAATGACATACATTTCAATTTCTTGCTTCATACCCTGAAGAAAATCCATGTCAATGCAAAACCTGTTCTTCTATATAAAGTTTCTAAGTTTGTAAGAGCAATATTTAAAAATGTTCCCTATTTTTGTGCCTTTTCCCCACTTTTATATATGGCTTTGTCCAGATTTTTTGCTCTAAGAGGTTGAGAGTTATGCCCGGATGTGTCCTTGCTTAAGAGGTGCACTACTACAAAGCTTGCCTTACCACTGTGGAAACTTGGTTGTGAATGTTTAGATTGCTATCAACCTGTGTTCTCAAGTCTTGCACCACTCGGTTGGAACTGGGGGGGGGGGGGTGGTTGCTATCAATATTGTTATATGTATGGAATTTCATTTTGCCAAAGGGACTAAAAATTCATTTTTTTGCATTTAGTTTTAGACCATGGCTTTGGCACCAATCATTTGTTTCCGTTAGCCCTTCTTGTAATAAGTTGACAATGTTGGGGAACTCTGTGATTGTTCACAGTTTGCAGTCACCAGTGAACATGGTGAGACAAAGGCCATCTACTATGACCTGAACATCTGAAAAAATTAAAGTAATGGGTTCAGTAACTTTAAGTTTATGGAGTACCATTTTGAACAGATTTGTTTTCCGTCGGTGCCTCTACTAT
>NC_056744.1:1401203207-1401378207 GCF_019279795.1 Protopterus annectens
TGATGGCTTTGCAAAGTGAACGGTTTTTGACTTACACTGTTCTTGGCTTCCTGGATCGCTAATCAGCCTCATTTGCATGCTATTTGGCTGCAAGTGAGGTGATTAGCTTATCCATGCCCACTCCGTGTAAGAGCCGTTTTAGCTTGACTCTTACACGGATTTTGGGCTGTTCCTGGATCGCGAAGGCTGCATGGAGTCTTACACTACTCTTAGACTCCGTGCAAGCCTTCGTGAATCCGGCCCATTATCTAGGCAATCGTATCTTTGGCCAGAATTGCTATGCAGTGAACCAATCAGAGACTCTACATGCTCTTTTAAAGGAATGTCCAATTATGAAAACTAAATATTAAAACAAATGACCTAAGCAGCCAGGCTTTCGGAGTGGACCTGGGAATTATCAAAGCAGGTATAAGCACTCTCAAATCACTAAAGAAAACACTGATTGATCAACCACAATGTAAGTTAATAAAAATATTTAATAATGAGCAAAATGATTAAAAATGTCAAATAATAATTTCCAATAAACAAACAGAAATCAATCACCAGGAAAATGAAATCAGTACTTTAGTACAGAAATCCAATATGCAGAAAAACTCTGATTAGTTATAATTTGCTATCTTTACTAAAGAACATTGCCCCTGATCTAAAATAATTACTACAACAGAGCAAAGGCAGGCTTACAGTTCTTGGTGAGTCCTTTGGGTATCCACTGCACTGTACATCTGTGAACAACTCACAACTGAACTCAACTGACTACTGTAACTGTCAACTGTAACTGGCAACTGTCTTTAGCAGGCTCTTTTATAGAAAAGCCTAACTGTCACAACTGTTTCAGTTCAAATTTTCATTTCATATTTTGAAAATCAACCAAAAGCTGCTTATTAAAGTTGTTTCCTGTCTTTCCGCTTCTGACAGTAACACATAGCAACTGCCAACATTCATGCATTCATGCATTCAGCATGGACTCCTAAACCATATGACTAGAAAACTTGTTAAATTGTTAACTCTTCATATTTTCTTTTATGTTTAGAATGGAAAGGCAAATGATACTTTACATCAGTGAGCTTATACTTTTCCTTAAAAGTCTTATTTATATTCCACCATATGAATTGGATTATTTTTCTTTATTTCTTAAATTCCTAAAAATTCAGTTACGCTAAATCCGTTGCAAACTCCAATTGCTTCTTCACTTGAAAATGCTAATTTAAATGCCATTCTTACTCCCATAAAGAACTAGTAAAAGTTTCACGAAGTCCTAGTACACTATAATTCCAAACTATAATCCCAAACTATAATCACAAAACAATTGCTGAAGCAAACTTTGCAGTTACAGCACAGACATTCCGAGATCCGGCAACCACCTGGATAAAGGTGTTTTCTTCCCCTTCTGCAATGATGAACTATTATGAAAATAATCATTTGTCAGTGTTTCTGAACATGCTATAAAATCAAATTTCTGACTATATAGCAAGATTTTGATTCTTGTTTTGAATACCAGGACTGAATCTCAGTTATGAAAAATCCTTCTGTGGCACATCTTATAAGTAAAGGCATCACATCTAGGTCTAAGTAAGTTATAATTCCATTATACTTGGCCATCATCAGACCAATAATTGGGTATAATGTTCCCTTTTGCATGTACTTCACCAGACACCTGCATCAACTGCAGAGACCACAAAGGTTTCTTACCAAGAAATTGCAAGATACACAAAACAAGTCTTACGCAGAAAGACTGAAAGCCCTGTCACTATATTCTGTCTCCTACAGGTTGCCAAGGGGTGACTTCTGCTGGCTTACAGGGCAGTCTCTGACCCGGCCCTGAATGAAATGCTACATATTTATAAATCAAACTGCACAAGGGTCTCTTGCTGCAAGGATCATAATATAGCTTCTGACATGAACAGGTCATGCTGGAGAGATAGAAACATCTCCCAGAGATTACCACTTCTCTGGAACAAGCTTCCATTTCAAAGGAAACACACCACCTCCAAGACCCTCTTCAAACACAACCTAGATCAGTGGATGGATGACGCAAATTCACTCCTTGAGTGGTGCCCATGTCCCTCCTGTACAGAGGAAGTCAGTATTAACTACCACAGACCCTTACCTCAGTAAAATTCACTCACCTAACCACCAACAATTGGGACAAGTCAGGATAAACATGGCTAGGCTTGTAAGGGCTCTAGGGCTGTTAACCTAATAACCTTCTGTGAACCTAAGAACCTATGAACAAGATTTCCTACACAGTGCATTTAACCAATTTTATTTTGAATTTCTTCATTCAGATTCCTCATCATCATAACATCTTTTCTATACCTTTCAGTATATAAATAAAAACATGTTCATCTTACCTTACGCTACAAGTCTTAAAAATCAAGCTTGATTAATATGGTAGTGTCCTAAGCAGAATTAAAATGCAAGGCATTAATATCATTGTGTACTGTGTAAGCAGAATCACTAAAACTGTGTATATTTTAGCAGAAGTTATAAGCCCTACATGGAGTACAGACAAAACATTTTAGTGTTCCTTTTACTGAAATTTATATGTGTACTATATTTAATTGTATGTCTGCAAAAGGAAAAAATAAAAAAAAATGATAAATCTAATTTTAAACACTGTGTCTTTATCAGTACTGCATAATTGTCTAATATGTTTTTCATGGTGTTAGCACTTTGTCTGAGAGTCCCCTAACAACTTCTCGTGTCTTTAACACCAGCTGCCTTTATTTTCTGTAACTTCATCTTCATTTGTGTACAAAATCCACAGCCAGTCATGTTAAAACTGATTATGTATAGTTGAGTTTATGAATATTAACAGTATCTGTATATCTATGTAAATATTATAAAAATATAATAATAATATAAAAATGTAGTACATAACCGATTACTATAAGGTGGCATCTTATGTCCAGCAAGAAGGTGAATAAAGATGCAACATATACTTGCCATGCAAACTTTCTGTTTTGTAGAAAGACTGAGCATAAAAACATTTTCCACACTTCTGTAAATATATCCAAAAGAAATTCTGAAGAAATAACTTGCAGGCCATCTGAAGAAAGTTGACAGCTGAACAAAAAATGTTGCTACTAATTTTGAATTATTTATATATTGTGTTGCAGGAAAAATCTGACAATTCTGTTTTGATAATGAAACATAACCTAAGGACTACATTTTGGAATTTAAAATCAGCGCATTTAAAGTGATCATATGCTATGTTGTATTAGGAGGTTCAAAGTACTTTTTTGATATCTGGGGGAGACACAGGGCATATGATGAGAATGTTCACTTAGTCATAGTCCATGAGTACATATATATTACTTGAACACTTTTTTTGTTGCTGTTAAGTACTGCTCATGTTTTGTATTAATGTAGTATCTTTGTTTTTCTTGGATGTAAGACTGTTAGGTTCTGCTGTTAACTTTAGTCACTTAAATTAATTTCACTAGCCCTGTGAGTTAAAGCAATCAATCTGAGGGTCACATGGAAGCCTTTATTTATTTATGTACCATACTTTGGAGAACAGCAATCTGACTTTGAAAATGTTACCACTTGGAGATCATTGCATTAATGAACATATTCCTATAGCCAACAATACTTCTACTGTTATTAGAAATGCATTATAATTTGTCGAGTAATGCAAAACAATTACTGCACATATAAGAGCATGTAGATTTCACAACTATTATCTCTTCTCTTGAAAGTTGCTTGAAAGTTGAAATAAATGATGCATGTTAGAAATATATATGCATTGTATTGTATTGTACATAACTTGGTTGATATTAGCCTTGTAATAATTGTATATGGAGCTTTTCTCCCCGGGCCTCCATTGAAAACTGGCTCATTTTGTCCCAGTGGACTTTCCCGGTTAACAAACTGCAAATAAATAAAATAAAATAACTAAATGTGTCCAAGTGAATGTGATGAACATCACTTTCCAAACCAGTTTCACCAAGCGTATGGACATTATTACAATTAAAACAGAGCAGTTACTGCTTAAGCTACAATAATTAGTAGCTTCCTTTATAAAATATACAGCACACACTTTCATTTTGTTTTACTGGACATTTTACTGTAGAACTCATGTCATGTGACTTGGGCATTAATTGCTAATATACACAGAAATATAATATCAAAAAGAAAAATCCGTCCTCAGTTTACAAGAAACATATTCTAACAGACACAGCACACAAGTCATTTTGAACTTCACTTTACTTAAAAACTTTTATTGTTCCATCAAGGAGTATGAGTTGGGTTTACCTGGAGGGGGTCAGAGCCCTACAGCACATTCTTTCCCTTCTGGAGGGCCTTTAAAGCACATTTGTTCCCATAAAAGTGAGAGTCAGGTGATGCGGAGTGGGCCAGCTGCTAGTCTCATACAGATTTCTGGCTTGTCCCTTCTGACCCCTCCCTGGTAGGGGGTTTGCAAATTTATAATGACTGCCTGAACAGGGAAAGGCATACATGCTCTTGTACATGTCTGCTTCTCTGTCTAACATGTATTTGTATAACTTCCAACAATGCAATCCTGTTTAACTTCTTTTTGTATAATCATCTACCTAAACTTGCGTGTTGGTAATGGTGGGCTTAGCCTCGTTCCTCCCCACAACATGGATGAGTTGGTGTCAGCCACTGAAACCCCTTTTTCCTTTGTCTGCCTCCTTCCAGCACGTGAGCTGCTAAATAAACACTTGTTTGATTATAGTCAAGGTTTCATCCCACTAAGCCTGGAGATGGGTTGTATTCTGTTTATTTTGATATCAGTGTTGAAGAGAAGGACAACGATTCCTAGCAATGCATAAGAGAAGTGTAACTAGGTACATCCCCTAGACTGAGCTATGAACTTATAAAGGAATGCACCCTCCCCTGCTTGGCTACTGCCCCCAGCTACTGACTCTAGTGCACCGTAGCCCTGCAACAGTGCACAGACGACAAATTGAAATATTCAATGTGCATAGTGGAATTCAGGTTTGCACCAGGTCTTATTTCTCCATGACCACAAACACCTATAAACATAAATCTCAATGCCATTAAATTTGCTTTGAAATAAATGCTATCCGAATCACATTTATTGGCCAAGTATGCACACATACGAGGAATTTGACTCCAGTTTCAGTGACTATCTAAGTATGAATTACATAAACAACATACATACAACTATTAAGGACAAGACAAATGACATAAATGCATCTACTAAGAAAAAGACAAAAAGGTAACTGTATATATATATATATATATATATATATATATATATATATATATATATATATATATATATATACATACACACACACACATACATACAAGGTGCAAAGTGCAAACCAGTGCAAGGATACTCAAATAAACACTGAAAGAAATGAGTATTAACAATATGTAAACAATACTGCAGAATCCTTGGAGGATTGGAAAAAGAATACCCTAGCCTAATAAGCTGAGTTAACTGTTTATGAACTTAATGGGCTGTGGAAAAAACTGTTCTTATATCTGCTTGTTTTGGTGCATATTAATCTATAATGCTTGGCTGATGGTAATAGTTCAAGAAGATGGTGGCTTGGATGTGAAGGGTTGGTGGTGATCTTCCCTGCCCTTTTCATGACTCTGGAGTAGTACACATTCTGTAAGGAAGGCAAACTAGCACCAATGATATTTTCAGCCCTGACTGTTCGATGTAACCTATTTTTGTCATGATTAGACAGAGATCCAAACCACACTGTTATGGATGAGCTGAGAACAGACTCAAATGACTGCTGCATAGAACTGAAAAAACAGTTCCTGTGGGAGGCTGAACTTCCTTCAGCTGTAGCAGCAAGTGCATTCACCGTTGTGCCTTTTTTATGATGGACCCTACACTTGTCTCCCATTTCAAGCTCCAAGATATTATGCATCCCAAAAACTTGAAGGATTCCACAACTGACACAGCAGTATTAAATATAAAGAGAGGGGATGATATTGTAGTACCACTCCTAAAGTCCACTATCATCTCCACAATTTTAAAAGTGTTCAGTTCCATATTATTCTAAATACACCTAAGGGCCAGCTGCTCAGCCTTCTGTCTGTTTGCAGACTCATCACTATTCCTGATGAGTCCAATAATGGTTGTATTGCCTGTATATTTAATAGGTTTGACAGAGGGGTCCTTAGAGGTGCAGTCATTAGTGTAGAGGGCACTGTACACTCATTTTTTTATAGACATAAAAAAGTAATGGGTGGACCTCATAAATCTAGACTGCACTATGCTTTTCTCATAGACAAGCAGCCTGTGAGAACATGGTCTCTTAATTGTAAAGATATGCATTTAGAAGTATAACAATATGAAAATGCACAGAAAATGACAAAGAAAATAACCAGCATTCTTGAGTGGTAGCTGTGGCTATCCAGGGCAAGAGGCGAATTGAACTGTTATTGTACATAAAGTTCATAATGTGTACATGGTGCGGATCTCATAAATTAAAAAAATGTTACTGGAAAAAGATAATTAAACCACTATGCACATGTAGTAGAACAATTATTCACTGCCTACAACAGTAAATTGCATTGTACTAATGGCAGGTCTGGCTGGACACCACCCATTTCAAAATAAAATGCAGGGCAGGTCTCATTTACAAGTCACTCAAGTGCAGGAACTGAGTGTTAAATCCACCCTAAATGTTATTTATAATGTTCGCTCTCAGATATCTGGCTCATTGTGCCATAAAGTGTTGCAAAATATGAAGAAGGTAAAACAATGAGGTGATTTTTTTATGTTTGTAAACTGTCAAAATGAAATACGTAAGCCCTCTGCTATGTCTAAAGCTAATGTTACAGCATTTTTGAAATACTCCTGTTTGACATTTTGACTTTGTGTGTGTGTGTGTGTGTGTGTGTGTGTGTGTGTGTGTGTGTGTGTGTGTGTGTGTGTGTCTGTCTGTCCACTACATATAGGATAGATAGTGGATAGTACGTACTGATATACACACCTCATTTTCAAACTTTATGACCCAGCTCCTCTAAGCATAGAAAAACAGAATGTCAAAAGCCAGAGAGATATTATCAAAGGAAGGGAATGGAAAATGTCATGCATTTCTCACCATTCCATTATACATTAAGATAAGGTTCAGGAATCTGACTGCAGACATTTAGATTTAGAAATGTACAATGTTAGTCTTAGCAGGAAGCTATGCCTGCATAGTTTTGTAGTTATTCTCATCAGTGCACAATGAGAACACTGAATTCATTGTGTAACATAATGTCAACCTGTGAATGGTCATGTGTATACACTTGTGTATTGCTGAAGCTCCACTATATTGCCACTTAGTTTAATTTGATTAATTTTTCAAAGCAGATGCAAGCACATTAGTTTAGCAAAGCTTAATATACAGTTTGGTCAAGCAAGGCAGTACACAAAGTAAAACTTCAGACTGCTGTAGTGTTTTCATCTAATGTACAACTGAGCATTCAGATAGTGACACAACAAAAAACATGCTTTGAATACAACAAAACTGGCTTTCTGTTTTTAAAACACCTCTCTCTTTACAATTTGTACCTGTCATGTTATCATAAGCATACACTATTTAGAAAAAATAACACCAGCATCTAAGCTTTCGCTCAAGTATGACAGTTATGCAATACCATGCATTAAACAGTTATCACTTCCCTGCTTTACCAACAGGTTAACAGAGTATTAACTAAGCAACAACAAATAAGTGCAGGCATTCCATCTATACCATTTTGCTTTATTGACATCCATCAGATTGTGTGACCTGAGTTGGAGTAAAGGGAAAATGTATTTTTTTTAGGTGTACTATAAGAGCTTGCATTCTATTATTCACACACTTGCTCACTGCCAGTAGCTTTAATTGACAAGTTCCCTAACTCCATACCTCTCAATCTCTTAGAGTAAGAAATCTGGACAAAGCCACAAATAATGGAGGAATAAAGGCCCAAAAATAGGGACACAATAAATATTGCTTTTACAAACTTAGAAAGTTGATAGAATAACAGGTTTTGCATTGGCATGGATTCTTTGAAGGATACAAAGTCTGAAAATCAAATGTCTGCCATTATTTTCTGATTTAGTCCTCAATGATTTGCCAGTGATTTGCTAGAAAACTACAATTTTATGAGAAACGAACCAAAAATATGAGTAAAAAAGCTGGACATTCTGTGAGAATCTGGACAGCTGAGAGCTATGCCTAACTCCCACTAGAGTAAACCTAGTGAATTAACTAGTACTCCCATTACTCAACCAGATTGAACTTCATAGTCCTACGTAACATTGTAAAATGCACGTAATGCCGGCTCAAATTGGCTGAGTTATAGAAATAGTTACTGAGGCCATGGGAAAGGTAAAAAAGTCTGTACTGCTTATCCTGAACTTGCCAAGGCCATGCTGCTACTAATGACAGACTTTCCAGACTCAGCATTGATCCATGCATTGTTTAATGGATTAATTACCTTGTCTGACAGATACAGTACCATTAAACTTGTGGGCATTTGCTCTAGACAGAAAAATATTACTAGCAGTGTCTAGCAGGTGTCTGTCCTTGACCCCCTCCTACTTGGAAAACATTGGTCTGACAGAAGAGCTAACCAAATTTGGTGATAATTACAAACTGGGGGGGTGGATAACAAATACCATTCTGATACTCAAATTCTCCAGCAAGGGTTGGACCAAACAAATGCTTCATACCTTGAAAGAGCACTACACATGCAATGTTTGCTCTGAGGGTGTTGATGGAGAAGTATAGAGAAGATCAGAAGGAGGTGCATTATGTCTTTGTGGACTTAGCGAAAGCATATGACACAGTGCCTAGAGAGGAGATGTGGTATTGTATGAAGACACCACACAATCCAACATTCTAATCATTGGAGACTCCATCATGAAACAAACTGATATCCCTCTCACCATGCTGAGTACAAAGAAAGTTACGGTCAGTTGCTTGTCAGAGGCTAGGATCTGCCACATTACACATGCCCTCAGGTCATTGGACCACAATGCCCAATATGAATCAATCATAGTCCATGTAGGAGCAAGTGACCTGAGACGTACCTCCCTAGACTATATGAAGAGGGACATCCTAGAGCTCTTGGAATATGTGTCTCAGACTGGTACAATCCTAGCATTGAGCAGCAGTTTACCTTCTCCAAGGATGATGCCACAATACAAACAAAATATGACTGGATTTAATAATTGGCTTAGTTTCTAGTATCATTCTAACGGGGTGCAATATTTGTCAGCATGGAAGGAGATGGTCAACTCAGCATGTTGCCTGGCCAGGGATGGTCTGTAACTCGCCCTTCGAGGCTTCCGAATATTAGCTAAAACATTGTCTTTACCCCATAGTGCTTTTTTTAGGCAATGCCAAACTGAAAGTACTTCTGACATAGCAAATCAAAACCAAGAAAATCTAAAGGTATTACTGCTCAATACTAGGAGCCTAAACAAAAAACTCCACTCCCTAAAAGCTCTCTTTACCCGAGAGAATGCTAATGTCTGTGTAGTCTCTGAGACATGGTTTAAAGCCATGGAAAGCACACCAGCAGTGCAAGGTTATAATGCCTTCCACACATTTAGACCAGCTACTTCACAGGCAGGGACTAAAGGTGGAGATATCTCTTATTACATCAAAAATAAATACACTTCAAGGCTGGTCAAACAGGACAATGCACTTAAGCTGCTCCATATTCAAATCACTATAGGTAAAACCCAATACCACTTCCTTGCAAGCTATAGGTCCCCCTCTATGACCCAGGAAACCCATACCATGTATTTAAACTTATTAGAAACACTAACCATCCAACCCAATACCATATTCATTTGTGACTTTAATTACCCCAGTATTAACTGGGAAGCCTATACGACATCAAATGTACATGTACAGAGATTCCTGGATTTTATAAACACAAACTCCTTGGACCAGATAGTCAATACACCAACCAGGGGTGCAAACCCTACTGGATGTGGTCCTCAGTAATATGGGAGAGTACTGCACATCCCATACTGTAATGCCTTCCATGGTAAGGTCAGACCACAAAATGATCTCCTTTGAAGTAAAAATAAAACCTAGACCCCCCAGCTAAACTTGGAATAATCTGGAACTATTTTAAGGCTAACCTTCTGCTATTATGTGACAACCTAGCAAAATTTCAAGCCCCTATAAACCCTAAGAACACTTCTGCATATGCAGAACAGTTTACAGAAACCCTGTACAAGCATGTTAATTGCTGCATAGAGGCAGCTGTACCCACTAGGAAGAAGTACAGAACTAACTCAAACAACGAGCCAACAAGCCACCCTGATGGAATCACAAAATCAATAGGATGTATAACAACAGGAACAAAATCATGGCAAAAATTAGGAGGTGCAACACCCAGCAGGATAAAAGCACTCTCATCAACTAACAGGACAAATAAAGTCTGCCAAAGCCAAACTTGAGGTAAGTTTGGCCTCCCAGGCCAAGGACAACCATAAAACATTCTTTAGCTATGTCTGCAACCTCAAAGGCAATACACAATTGTGTGCAGATTTAATTGTAAATACGGCCACCTATACTGAGCCAGAAGATATAGCAAACCTCCTAGCTGATAAATTTAGCTCCAGCTTTACTCCTCTCTCCCCCTCAATGTTCCCTCAGGAAATATCAAATATAACTCCTCCTACTATCACTAGGGAACAGGTCCTTAATACTCTCTCTAAGACAAAGAACACTGCATCAATGGGCTCAGACAGTATCCCAGATTGCTTTCTAAATAGCATGAAACATGACCTATCAGGGACTCTGGAATTACTATTTAACTGTAGCCTCCAAACAGGCTTCATGCCTCATGAATGGAGAAAGGCAACAGTCATCTCTCTGCACAAAGGTGGGCCATCTACATACACTGGAAAGTACAGACCTATAAGTCTCACTAGTCTTATATGTGAAGCCATGGAAATAATTATCATGGATATGATCAACAGAGATATAGTAAACATCCAGACTCTGGACCCAGCCCAGTTTGGTTTTGTCAAGGGCAGATCATGCCTACTCAGCCTGTTGGACTTCTTTGAGAAGGTCAACAAAGCAATGGATGAGGGCAAAATCCTTCCCACTGCCTACCTTGACCATGCCAAGGCATTTGACACAATACCCCACGCGGGCATTATTGACAAACTCAAGAGGTTAGGTACAAACCCGTATGTCACCCAGTGGATTGCCTACTGGCTCACAGACAGGACCCAGGAAGTTAGAATTGGGAGTCCACCTCTATAAAGAGGCCAGTCACAAGTGGACTCCCTCAGGGAACAGTCCTTAGACCACTCCTTTTTGGCATTTACTTCTCAGAAGTCAAGGCCAATGTCAGTGGTCTCTGGTTGACTAAATTTGCAGATGATTGCAAATTAGGAGCTGTCATTGAATCTCATACTGACATAAATGTTCTCCAGGAGGGGCTGACATAGACAAATAACTGGTGTCAGATCCATGGACTAAAACTAAATGCCAAGAAATGCATAATAGTATCCTTTGGGAAGTCATCCATCCCTGGTTAGTATCATATTGATAACACACCCCTTAGAGGTGACCCAGTAGTCGGGGACCTAGGGACACACATACATAGTTATCTAGCCTATGATCATGACGTATCTACAGTGGTGAGGAAATCATTTTATGTTGCACAACTTATAAACAAAGGTACAGCATTTACTTCTCAGAAGTCAAGGCCAATGTCAGTGGTCTCTGGTTGACTAAATTTGCAGATGATTGCAAATTAGGAGCTGTCATTGAATCTCATACTGACATAAATGTTCTCCAGGAGGGGCTGACATAGACAAATAACTGGTGTCAGATCCATGGACTAAAACTAAATGCCAAGAAATGCATAATAGTATCCTTTGGGAATTCATCCATCCCTGGTAACTATCATATTGATAACACACCCCTTAGAGGTGACCCAGTAGTCAGGGACCTAGGGACACACATACATAGTAATCTAGCCTATGATCATGACGTCTCTACAGTGGTGAGGAAAACATTTTATGTTGCACAACTTATAAACAAAGGTAGAGCATCTAAGTCCAAGGAAGTCATTGTTCCAATGTAGTCAGCATTCATCAGACCTATCATTGAGTAAATTGCCTCCTTTGGTTTGTACCTAACCAGGCATATCCAACAACTGAAAACATCCACAGTGGTTCCTCACTAAAAGAATACAGGGTGTAAGTAATATGTCCTATGCTGACCACCTCAAGGCCCTATCCCTGTATTCTGTCTCCTACAGGCTTTTGAGGGGAAATCTATGCCTGGCATAGAGGGCATTGTCAGAACCTACTCTGATGGACCTCCTGGATATCTACAAAAGAAACAGTATCAGAATTACCCATTCTAAAGACTTAAACATTGCCTGTGATATAAATAGGACCTGCTGGAGAGATAGTTATGTATCCCAGAGACTACCCCATCTGTGGAACAGGCTCCCCATCCATGTGAAGCAGAGTTCCTCCCTAAACCAATTCAAGTGCAACTTCGACAATTGGATGGGAAACCGGAAATTCATCCCTGGTTTGGCACCTATGTCTCTAATGTAAACAGGTAACCTGTAAATGGTTCATCTCCCAGGCCATTGCTTACACTTATTAAGGGTATCAGAACTTCTCAGAGATTTGGGATGCATGGCTAGGCTTAAAAAGGCCCTTGTGGTCATTAACCTAGTAAACACCTATGAACCTATAAGAAGTCAGGAGTGGCAGAGAAGTATGTAAGAGTCGTACAGGATATGTATGAGGGCAGTGTGACAATGGTGAGGTCTGCGGTAGAAGTGACAGATGCTTTCAAAGTGGAGGTGGGATTACATCAAGGATTACCTTTGAGCCCTTTCTTATTTGCAATGGTGATGGACACGTTGACAAATGAGATCAGACAGGAGTCCCTGTGGATTATGATGTTTGCGGATGTCATTGTGATTTGTAGTGAGAGTAGAGCACAGGTAAATGAGAGACCTGGAGAGGTAGAGATATGCTTTTTAGAGGAGAGGAATGAAGGTAGGCAGGACTAAGGCAGAAGATATGTATGTGAATTAGAGGGAGGACAGAGGAATGGTGAGGATACAGGGAGTAGAGCTGGTGAAGGTGGATAAGTTTAAATACTTTGGATCAACAGTTCAGAGTAATGGTGACTGTGGAAGAGTGGTGAAAAAGAGAGTGCAGACAAGGTGCAGGAGTATCAGGAGTAATTTGTGACAGACAGGTACAAGTAAGAGTGAAAAGGAAGGTCTACAAGATGGTAGTGAGACCAGCTACTGTATGTTATATGGGTTGGAAATGGTGGCACTGATGAAAAGACAGGAGTCAGATCTGGAGGTGGCAGAGTTAAAGATGTTAAGATATACACTGGGCATGACAAGGATGGATAGGATTAGAAATGAGTATATTAGAGGATCAGCTCAGGTTGGATGGTTTGGAGACAAAGCCAGAAAGGCAAGATTGCATTGGTTTGGACATGTGCTGTGGATGGATGCTGGGTATATTGGGAGAAGGATGCTATGGATGGAGCTACCAGGTAAGTGGAAAAGTGGAAGGCCTAACATAAGGTTTCTGGTTGCAGTGAGAGAAGGCATTCAGGTGGTATGACAGAGCAAGATGCAGAGGACCAGAAGAAATGGAAACAGATGATCCACCGTGGCGACTCCTAACAGGAGCAGCCAAAAGAAAAAGAAGACTATCAACACCAAGAAATGCAGAATATTTTCCTTTTGATAGATCTAGCATCACTAATGTTCCACTTAAATTTGGCACAATCATCAGGGACTTGGGTATGTATAATGATAACACATTCTACTTTGATCACCATATCTCCTCATAGTAAAAAAGAGTTATATTCTCACAGTCTTCATACATTATTAGGCCCATCACTGAATACAATATACCACTCAGTATGCACCATGCTATGCAACTAAGCCATCCTGAGAGACCTCACTGCTTCTTCACCTGAACGATATCAAATCTAAGTAGCCTTAGCCACCCTGATAGATTAAAAGCCCTGTCCCTCTACTCAGTGTCACAGAGGCCCTTGAGGGCAAGCTGTGCTTAGCCATCTATATTACGAGTGACTGATCACTCTTTAAAATCCTTCATTTGAACAGAATTAGTGATAAAGCAGCCACATGCTATACCGACCTAAGCCTGCACTACTGCATCAGTGGCACCAGACATGCGACAGATATCTAACCCAACATATCCCTTATTACTACTGCATCAGTGGCAACCAGATATGCGACAGATATCTAACTGAACGTATCCCTTATTACTACTGCATCAGTGGCACCAGACATGTGACAGATATCTAACCCAACATATCCCTTATTACTACTGCATCAGTGGCACCAGACATGCTACAGATATCTAACCCAACATATCCCTTATTACTACTGCATCAGTGGCACCAGACCTGCGACAGATATCTAACCCAACATATCCCTTATTACTACTGCATCAGTGGCACCAGACATGCGACAGATATCTAACCCAACATATCCCTTATTACTACTGCATCAGTGGCACCAGACATGCGACAGATATCTAACCCAACATATCCCTTATTACTACTGCATCAGTGGCACCAGACATGCGACAGATATCTAACCCAACATATCCCTTATTACTACTGCATCAGTGGCACCAGACATGCGACGGATATCTAACCCAACATATCCCTTATTACTACTGCATCAGTGGCACCAGACCTGCAACAGATATCTAACCCAACATATCCCTTATTACTGCGATAGGCTGCCCTTGCCTATGAAGCAGAGCATTTCCCTAGGAAACTTTAAAAATCAATCTAGATGACTTGATGTTTGCTCATAAATTTTCACAAGGGATATCTTGAGAAAATCTATTTAATGGTGCCATTGTTAAGTCTCCCACTGGTATTAGCTGTTATGGCTGAGCTTTTTAAAAGTCTTTGCTATAAGCTTAGTAAGAACCCATGAACCTATGAATACACATAATAACAAAGATGCAAGCACTATTACTGCATAATACCAAACATATAATGCAAATCACCACAATTTGACACTCTGCATCTAACCACCAATACCACATAATACCATACATGTAACCACTGATATTACGTGTCATGCACATGCCCTCCAATTCCACATAATACCATACATGTAATCACTAATACTATGTAATACTTTATAAATAACCATTAACACTACATAATAACATATATCTAAGAGCAACATAATACCAAACATGTAATCACTGATGCTATACACCATACAAGTAATTTCCAATAAACACCACACCCACCATACCATTCAGGCAATTACTAATAGTGTGTACTACCATACATGTGACAAAGAATACCATATATGTAATGGCTAAAACTATACAATGCCAAATATGTAACAACTAGTACAGCATAATTATACATTTAATCAGTAATGCCACTACATAATCACTTATACTACATAATTACATACAATTAACTACTAATGTTACATAATACATGTCACCATGGATACCACAAAGTATGATCATCATCATTTGGATCATCAGATCTAAACATTGTGAACATTCAAAAGAATGAAGAGAAGGAGTCTAAGATGACATTTTTTGTTTAGTTTAGCAGAAGCATTTTGGATATGAGTGGGAATAGAAATCAAACAGGACGCAGACAAGAAACAGAAACCAGCTGAAAGTGCCAAAAATGAAAGAAAGACTATAAAGAAAAGGATAAGCCATAAGAAAATAAAAGAAAAACAGAAACTCCACAAATACAGTGCCACACACAGAAAATCTTTAATACAACTACATGTTGACCAAGATTTGATGGATGAACGGTTAGTGACAGGTGAGTTTAAGTCAAAAGATGAAAGGTTAGTAATGGCATCTGAAGACAATGGGCTACATGTACATTGGTTTACAAAGTGTATAGAAAAAGAGAGAGAAACAGACAAATACAGGTTATTTAGAATAGAGCTGGAAAGGGTTGCACATCGTGTTGCTGGCTGTGATATGCCCACGGCTGACAGTCTGTATACTGAAAGGCACAATAATGTGGCAAGACTGTTCACTCAGGATTGTACAAATACTGAAAAGCACTAGAAGTGTGAACCACAAATCATCATTGAAAATATCACATGGGATCACTCAATATCAAATGTTAAGAAAACCAGATATACTGATTCAGGAAAAAAGACAAACATTGCGGTTGTCATTGAAATTGCTGCACTTGATTATAGTTTCTTATGTATTGAGAAATGCAAAATAATAAAATACCAGGATTTATAGGAAGAAATGATAACAATGTGGAATAAAGATACGTAAACAGCTCAAATAGAAATAGTAGTAACAGGACTAATAAAAAATAATTTACAACTGTACTTAAATATGCTGCCAATATGTGTAATCCTGTATGAATTGCAGAAGGAGGTAATATCTGGCACACTGTTGGTGCTGAGTAACACTCTTGACTAACAACAATGACCAAAGGAGTACTAATTTCATATAACTGTATCGTAATTTAGGAATGGTGTCCATTCCCATTACAGTATAGAAACCTTGTAACCAGGTACTGTGTAGTATTAGTGGTTACATTTATGGTATCTCTCTTTAAATTTCTCCAAATATTTTGGGTTTCTATACTGTAATGGGAATGGACACCATTCCTAAATTAGGATACAATTATATGAAATTAGTACTCTTTTGGTCATTGTTGTTAGCCAAGAGTGTTACTCTCAGCACCAACAGTGTGCCAAATATTACCTCCAACCCATGGTAGTGGTGCTGCGGTAGAGTTGTCGCCTCACAGCAAGACGTTATCGCGTTCGATTCTCAGCTAGAGCGTCTTCTGTGTGGAGGCATGCATGAATGGGCATGCCTTCGTTGAAGGTTGTGCATCAGGGCTGGTAACTCGGCATGTAAAAATCCACTACCAAACATTAGCGGACCGGAGTTCTGCTGTGGCGACCCCTAACCAGGTAAGCCGAAAGACACAACAACAACAAGCTTATACGTAACCACTGGTCATTTATATTATACCTGCATCCTTCAATACCACATAATACCATACAAGTAATCACTAATATTGCATAATACCCCAAACACAACCACTAATACAACCTAATGCGATGCATGCAACTATCATTATTACAAACCATGCATGTAACCTTCAGAACTACATAATGTCATACATTATATTCCACAATATGACATAATATGCATGTAACTGCAAACATTATGTACTCTGCATGTGTCCTGCATGTGTCCTTCATTACTTCATAATACCATACATTTAACCATCCATGTTACATTTTTATGGTACATGTAAGTATTAATACTACATAAAACAATGCATATAGCCATCTCCACCGCCCTGAAAAGAACCAAGAGAGAATAAGAAACAATAGCTAACTTCACTTAAAACAAACCAGGGGTACTCAGCTAAACAACAACTACCCCCCCCTACCACACCTAACAATATTATCTTACGAAGCTCTCTAACTATAGACTAATTGCTAACCTATTGCCACTTTGCCAAAACTTGGAAAAAATAATGCATAAAACAACTCATGTCAACAACTCATGTCCTAAACTACTAACTGAAAACTACTATGGACTTAGACCCAACCATAAAGTACCCAATTCACTGCCCCCCCCCCTCCTCTCTAGAGAAAAAAAACCATAACCATATAACAATAATATCTCCTCAGCCCTTCTATATTCTAAAAATTCTCTACATGCAAAAAACCAGCTACTACTTCTCAAAACCTTACCCTTTTACACCTAGACACCCAAGTCCTAAACTGGTTCCCAACTTCTTCTCCCCCACCCTTCCACCCCACCTCTCTCACACACACTTATACAATCTAACAATGGTACCATTATCTCTCTCTCTACAAACGCTAAACTATTAGGAGTAATTATCGAATAAACAAACGGTTTGACATCCACATCAACCAAACTATTAAAATGGTTAACAAAAACTTGGTTCTTTAGTTAGGTTCCTAACGGTCTCCTATCCACCCTCCTATACTTCCCCCTCTATACAAACCTCACAAGTCTGACCCCTCACGCCCTCCACTTTACTCGCAACCATCCTAGATTCTTCACTGCCCTACCTTTCATAGAAACACACACTGCATCAGCCCCTAATTTTGACTGGCCAACAAAACTGCATCAGCCAGAACTCCAATACCAACCTACTGATTGGCCAGAACTCCTGAAACATCCATGTAACACCCCTGCACTAAACAACATCCTATCCTAAAAATACTAACGCCCTAAGCTCTTCATCCTCTAAACTCTTAATACAAAACTTGTAATAAACAGTATAGTCCCATAACCTTCACTCTACTCTAATATTATTGGCAGTATGGGTATCTTTCTCTCCCCAGAAGCTTTTCCCCCATACACAATCACTTAGCTATTCAAAAAAGAACTAAAATCACTATAAATCAATATAAATCACATTGTCCATGTACTAACCCTGACTAAATTTTTTTGCGAGTAATTTCACAACTAGCAAATTCTGTCTATTCAATTCAACTGTGAAATGAATGGAAATGTAATGTAATCATCATTTTTTCTATTTCTATTGTGATTATCTGCTTACTATGAACTACAATGTGATATGTCTTTATGTACCTTGATTAACCTTGTTGAATAGTATCTAATATTAATAATGTCATACATAATAGCAGCAAATAACCACTAATACCACATATTACCAGACATGTAACTGCTAACAATATATAATACCATTTATATAGACCATGAAAACTAATATTGTACATGCAGTCACTGAAATTGTATAGTATACATCTTACCGCTGATACCTTATAATATTGTACTGTACTGTAATACTATGTAATACTGTCCCCATTACCTCTATCTTTACATAGTACCATCCAATAACCACCACTACCACAAAATGCCATCAAGTGAACACTAATAATACATAATATCAGATATGCAGCTACTGATATTTTATGCCATGCATGTAACCTCCAATACAACATATAACTTATGTTATCACCAATGCTACATAATGCCTAACATGTAAACCAGCAATATTGCAGAATATGTATGAAACTGCCAGCTCCACATAATATTATACAAGAAAATAGTGTCACATAATGCCATACATATGACCATTAATGCTGCATAGTGATGAATATAAACTATGCATATTATATAACACCATAGCTGTGACCACTAATTCTTTATAATAACTGCAAATTCTACATATTAGGTGCCTCACCACATAATATCACAGATGTGGTCATATATAATACCATGCATGCAAGGTACAGATACTACATAACATGTTGCATGTAACCAGTGATACTACATACCAGCCATATAACCACATAATATCACAGATATAATCATATATTACATAATACCATACATGTAAGGCACAAATATTACATAACACGTTGCAGGTAAACACAAATGCTACATCAGTAATAGTGTTCTTTATCGTAAACTCACATCAGATAAGATACAGTGAAAACTGAAATAGTGAGGCAACTGTGTAAAATGTGGTTTGAACATGCATGTGAGAAATAGTTTAAAAGTGCTTTCTTAGTTCTGAAGGTACATCCCAGGAGAAACTAGAATGGCAAAAGGGATGCTAACCAGACTGTATCAAGGAGTGAGCCCTGCAGATCCATTTCTAATTAAAACATAGCACCCGAAGATGTAACACTGAGGAAAGTGTCAACATCTCATTCATAAAGGACATTATAGATTTTTGCTTTACACTTGTCCAGGAATGAAATAATTGACACCTATATATCTTTTGTACATTGATTTATTTATGTTTGATAACTAGAACAATAATCTGAGACAGGCCAGTTTTGGAGAAGGTTAAAGGAGAACAATAAATATTAGACATAGTACAGATGATCAGCTGAGTGTGTAACTACGGCAAGTTCAATTAGCATGATCAGTAAACAATAGGAAGTACAGCAAATGGCTCACAACCCAAGCTGTACTCCGTGTAGCATAAACTTCTAAAAGACAGGAATCTTACATAAACCAGGAGAATGGCATCTCAACAAACAGTCCCAGTTGTCACCAAATATAAACAATTTAAATATTTATAAAATAACAGGTAAAACCACAACTAAGCGCTTTCATCCCAAATAGATTGGAGACTTCATCAGAGTTGTACGAATCCCATCCATGCCATACTTTAAAGGAGGCATCAACCAATCATTGGCCACAAATTAAAAAAAAATCATCTAACCAATTACATAAGGACACTAATTAAATAAATAATCATGGTGCTCAAACAAAGAATGATAATGACAGAAAATAAAGAATAATATTAATTGATGAAAAAAATCAGCAGCAGTGTAAAAATCTTTTTAACTGAAAACCTACATTTAGACACTTTATATAAATGTATACATTTAAAAAGTCAAAGAATCAGTCCAAAAAATAAGTCATTGTACGTGTGTATATAGCTACATAAGTAAATAAATAAATAAAATAAATACCTATAAATAAATAAATACATACATACATAAATATGAATATGTGCATATGTACATATGTTCCTTCATCATTCATATCTTGTTAGCCCTAATTTTTAAATAACTGCTGATAGTCAATGAATTATTAAGTCCTGGAAAATTGCATACATCTAATCTTAACTGCCATTGTAATTCCTTAAATAATAAAGCATTATTCAAATCCCTTCTCCTCCACTATATACAGCAGACTCCCTATTATCTGGTCTCTCTTTAACCAGCCATCAAATTTCTGCCATAGCCCTAGCAAAAGACAACAGAGAAGAACAACACTTCCACCCCCTCTGGGCTAAATAATGGCAATCATTTGAGTTTTCAATTTCATATTCATTAGAAAAATGCATACTAACACAAATCCTGTTATTCTTGCCGAATTATACCCTATAAATGATATTTTGTATGCTTTATCTGATTAACTGGCCATTTGTTTATCCAGCCTAAAGTCTGGTCACAGTGAGACCAGATAAAAGGGAGTCTACTGTATAGGAAAAATACCTTCTCCAACTCTTATTTACATTATGGGAGTTGTCACCATCACCTCCACCAGAAAAGAGATATTGTTAAGGGCCAAATGATCCATGTGTCAAGACTTATTATGGGTATCAATAAGTATACAATCTATGGTGTATGTTTAGAGATAGAGGGTACGCCCAACATCTGCTTCATTCTGTCAAAAACGAAGTTTGTAGGAACTGAGCAATGAGATTTGCACTCCTATTACAGGATAACAAATGAAGTAAGTGTTACAGTGAGAAATGAACACAATGACACTAGTCTCCAACTTTATGATAATTCCCTATCCCTAGTTCTGTCCTTTAATAGTTATATCTATAAATATGTCGACATTTTTAAGAACCTGTTAAATTTAGCTTTTTTTTTCCCTGTGTATATAGAAACAAGATTTGGTGGACAACCTATGGTAGTATTTAGCAAAGGTAATTCTATAAAGTATCTGATTGATGGACAGCTGAGGGAATTATATTGATGTCAACCCCATCAAATGAGTAAGTTCAGCAGGTGTAAATGGTGTAGGTTCATTCATGAAGGGCTGTATTTAACAGTGGACTGATATGACTGAAATGACCTAAGTCTGGTTTCTCCTGGTAGGTGAAATTGTGACACCACTTACATGGTGTATGGTGCTACCTGTTCACCTTGTGCAGAATTGTACACGTGCAAAACCAATTGTAGATTGAGGGACCATATAAGGGAACATATACATGACATTAAAAAAGACATCATTCTAATAATGCCTCGCATAGAAATCTAGCTAGTTGTAGGAAACTTAAAAAGTTTTTATTTTCTGTTGTAGACAGGGTGATTCATTCTTCAAAGGGAGGGGACTTGGATAATGCTTTAGAATTTAAGGAATTACAATGGCAGTTAAGATTAGATGCATATAATTTTCCAGGTCTTAATGATTCATTGACTATCAGCAGTTATTTAAAACATTAGGGCAAACAGGAAGTGAATGATGAAAGAACATATGTACATATGCACGTATTTATTTATTTATTTATGCAGACAATCATGTATAATGACTATCTGTTTACATGTCATGATTATTTACTTAATTAGTGTCCTTACTTAATTGGTTAGATTATTTTTTTAAATGGTGGCCGATACTTGGCTGAGGTTCCGTTTAAATTATGGCATGCATGTGATTCATACAACTCTAATGAAGCCCAGCCTGAACTATTTGGGATGAAAGTGCTTAGCTGTGGTTTTACCTATTGTTTGCTAAATATTTATATTTTTCACATTTGGACAGGAGTTTGATTGTTTGTTGAGGTGTCATTCTTCTAATTCATGTAAGATTCATGACTTTCAGAATTTTATGCTGATTCATGACTTTCAGAATTTTATGCTGATTCATGACTTTCAGAATGTTATGCTACACTGAGAATGACTCGGGTTGTGAGACATTTGTTGCACTTCTTATTGCTTACCAGTTAGTGTTTTACGTCTGTTGTGCTTGCAGCTGACATAATAATGTCTTAGCTAACTGAACAGTCACTGCATGGCAGTGTACACCTCATTTACTAAACATTCATTTTTAACTATACCCTTTGTTCAAAAGGCTAGTATTAGCTCAAATATAACTAAATAACTTTACTTAGATAGCCTAATTTGCTAGTGTAGGACTAAGTATCACAAATATGTCAACATTTAAATGAGCAAGGAACAACCATCACAAATGTGGCATAGCTAACACAGATGGTCGTCATGTTGGCTTGTCTATGTCTTTCTCAAAGGAGTATCTTTAAAAGGATTGCCTTATTTCAGTACCACATTTACCGACAACCCTATCTCTCAACCTCTAAGCTCAAGAAATTTAGAAAAAGGCAAAAATATGTGATTGCAAACAGAAGTAAACAGCACATGGTGCAAACTAGTTTACACGCATTTGGCAGAAATATCCTTGTCTGAAGCCTCTAGGGTTTGATACTTAGTGAAATACTGAGAGGAAGATCAGTCACCCATCTTATTCCACCTTTAGTGAAGCACACTCACCCGCATATCAGCATTCTCCATTGCAGAGAACATTCTTATGAAGATCCTTCTGTGATTTCATCTGTCCTTTCAGACTGAAATGAGTGCTGCTAAAATGTCTGTGTATCTGCTTTGGACTTGAGTTGCTGGTGCCTACCTTTTCATTGTCACAGGTAAGCAACAGCCTCATCATTAACTCCCCATACCTACCTCAGTGCATGGTTTGTGAGTCAGTAATCCGATGTGCATCACAGGATTCACATACAATTGTCTTCTCCTGTTCCAAGAGGCCAGAAACAATACAACAGAGGTATTGTATCACTTTATCTAAACTGTTACTTTCAAATTATGAGGTTCATAGGTGTATAGGTAGGTACTAGGCTACTGGCCCTAGGGCCTATATAAGCCTAGACAAAAAGGTACCCTGGCTTTACCCGTGCAAGGAAATTATTTTCCTGTGCCCCTGTCGAGCAGAGCCACAGAAGTGATCCCCGGGGTGAATTTCCTATCTCCCATCCAATCATCAAAATTTTTCTTGAAGAATGCTAATGAGGAGCTTTGTTTGATACAGATAGGTAGTTTGTTCCAGAGTATGGGAAGTCTCTGGGACAGGAATCTATCCCTCCAGCATGTTTTGTTTATTGTGGTGACAAGGTTTAGGTCCCTAGACCGTGTAGCTTGGAGGGATTGGGATTTCTTTAAGTGGATCATGTCCAACAGCTCTGGGTTTGACATAGCTTTGTATGTTAGGCAGAGATTGCCTATGAGTAGGCAATATGCGATGGAGTAAAGCTGGCATTTTTTGAGACAGTCTGTGTACAGCATCTGTTTGAGGCCAGTGATCCTCTTTGTGAGGTATTTCTGCAGCCTTTCTAGTTGTTGTAGATGTCTTGTGAGGTACAGACCAAAAGGGGCATTGTACTCTATAATGGGTCTAATGAGTGAGGAGTAGAGGGGAACAATGACCTCTTTTTTTTCCTGGATGAGAAACCTTTTGTGATGAGGTGTGCCATGTAGAAGGATTTACTGACTGCTGTGGTGATATAATTATCAAAGGAGAGACTACTGTCCACCTTGGTCCCAAGGTCTCTTATCACACTTTTGGTGTTAAGTAGACTACCGCCTATGTGGTAGTTCATGGGTACAGAGTTTTTACCAAAAGGGATGACAATGCACTTTTTGGCGTTGAGCTTGAGGTCATGGCTTTGACACCAGGCATCTGTCTCAGTGAGGCTCTTTTGTAGGATGTCCACATCGTTAGGGGTTTTGATTATGGCTCCTAGTTTGCAGTCATCTGTGAACTTCATTAGCCAAAGACCTTCTGTTTTAGCCTGTACTTCTGAGAATTAGATACCAAACAGGAGAAGACCTAGGACTGAACCCTGTGGTACTCCAATTTTCACTGGTCTAAAGTCGGATTTGAAGTTTGCTACATTCACAGTGTGGGTTCTGTGAGTGAGCCAGTTGGCAACTCATCTTGTGACATAGGGATTTATACCTAGTTTAGTGAGTTTATCTATAATTCCAGAGTGGAGGATGGTGTCGAAAGCCTTGGCGAGATCTAGATAGGCTGTGTGAACCACCTTACCCTCATCTACGGCTTTGGTGACTGTTTCAAAGAAGTCTGTCGGGTTTAGGAGACATGATCTGCTTTTTACAAATCCGAACTGGGTGGTGTCCAGAGTTTGGCGATTACCAGTGTCATTGTTTATAAGTTCCATAGCCTTGCAGACCAGGCTTGTCAGGCTAATGTGGCGGTAGTTCCAGGGGTCTGTGGTGGGTCCCCCTTTGTGGAGTGGGATAACTGTCACTGTGTGACATTCAGTGGGCACAAAGCCTTAGGTGAATCTATGATTGAACATGGTACTTAGGTGGGGTGCCTGTTCGTTCTGTAGATCGTGTAGAACGCAGCCTGGGATGTTGTCAGGTCCTATGGATGCTGTGTTCTTGGCTTTGAAGAGTGTGTTTTTTACCTGTGCAGCTGTGATTACAGGAACTTTGTATTCTTCTGGTATAGAGATGGGCCCTTTAGGGGATGAGAAGGGGGGGGTAAAGTTAGCACTGAACCTATCTGCCAGGATGTTGACAATATCAGTTGGTTCTGTATCTTTAGTGCCATTGTGCTATAACTCAGAGCAGATCTGAGTGTTGCCATTGAGATACTTGACACAGCTATAGAGTGCTTTGTGGTTGTGTTTAGAATCAGTGGTGATTTTGTTTTCATAACTAGCTTTGGAGGATTTTATGAGGGATCTCAGCTTTTTACTGAGGCTAACCAGGGAGTTCCTCCAATCATGGGATTTTACTCATTTTTGCAACAGTTTCTTTTTTCTGTTGTAGAGTTTGTTTATGGCAGGGGACCACCAGGTTGGCTTCCTTTTTTGGAGGATAGCATCTTGGTTCTGTTAGGGATTGCATGATCCATGCACTCATTTATAGTTTCATAGTTTCATAGTTTAGTACTAGGCTATCTGCCCTAGGGCATTTATAAGCCTAGCCATAGTGTATGTGGCTTTCGCCACCCCATGTAATGGTACAAAAGTATAGATTTAGTTTACTGTGCCTCTGTCTAGTAGTGACACAGAGATGACCCCCGGGGTAAACCTACGATCTCCCATCCACTCGTCAAGATTTCTCTTGAAGAGAGTCAGTGAGGGGCTCTGCCTAACATGAACTGGGATCCTGTTCCAGAGTGTGGTAAGCCTCTGGGTTATGAATCTGTCCCTCCAGCATGTCCTATTCATATTTGTGCTGAGGTTTAGATCTTTAGCTCTCATGGTTCTGATGGATTTGGATTTTTTGAGATGGAGCATGTCCCTCAATTCCTGATTGGACATGGCCTTGTATGTCAGGCATAGATCACCTCTGAGTAGGCGGTATGCTACTGAATAGAGCTGGAGTTTCTTTAGTCTGGCAGCATATGACATATGTTGGAGACCCTTGGTCCTCTTGGTGAGGTACTTTTGGGGTCTCTCCAGCTGCTGCAGGTGCCCGGTGAGGTACATACCAAATGGGGCATTGTACTCAATCATGGGCCTGATAAGGGAGGAGTATAGGGGTACAATGACCTCCTTTGATCTGGATGTGAATCCCTTCATGATAAGGTGGGCAAGATAGAAGGTCTTTCTAACCACTTTGGCAACGTGGGTGTCGAATGAGAGTCACTGTCAACTTGGGTCCCCAGGTCTCTGATTACTTTTTCTGTACTCAGTGGGTTTCTGCCTATGTGATAATTTGTGGGTACTTTGTTTTTCCCAAAGGGGATGACTATACATTTTTTGGCATTTAGTTTAAGGCCATGACTTTGGCACCAGTTGTCCGTCTCGGTAAGGCCTTTCTGTAGGATGCATGTGTCAGCTGGTGTATCGACTATGGCGCCTAGTTTGCAGTCATCTGCGAACTTTGTCAGCCACAACCCTCCCATGTTTGCTTTCACATCTGAGAAATAAATGCCGAACAATAGGGGTCCCAGGACAGAGCCCTGTGGGACACCACTTGTGACTGGCTTTGAGTCTGACATAGCTCCATCGATTTTGATTTAATGGGTTCTGTCCTTTAGCCAGTTTGCAACCCATCTTGTGACATATGGGTTTACATTTAAGCTGTTGAGCTTGTCTATGATGCCTGAGTGGGGTATTGTGTCGAAGGCTTTAGCCAAGTCCAGGTAGGCTGTATGGAATGCTTTGCCCTCATCAATGGCTCTAGTGACTGTTTCAAAAAAGTCAACCAGGTTCAAAAGGCAGGATCTGCCCTTTACAAAGCCGAACTGGGTAGGATCAAGTGTCTGTAGGTCCCCAATGTCTCTGTTTATGAGTTCCATAATGATTCTTTCCATAGCTTTGCAGACCAGGCTGGTTAAGTTTATGGGGCGGTAGTTTCCACGGTCTGTAGAGGAGCCTCCTTTGTGGAGTGGGACCACTGTTGCTGTACTCCAGTGTTCAGGTACATATCCTGTAGTAAGGCTAAGGTTAAACAGCATTTTTATGTGCGGGTTTAGCTCCTCTTGGAGATTATGTAGCATGCAACCCGGGATACCGTCAGGTCCCATAGATGCTGTGTTTTTAGCTTTGCTGAGAGCGGCTCTCACCTGGACATCTGAAATGACAGGGAGGTTACATTCAGTTGGGATAACTATTTCTTCTTTTGGGGGTGAATGAGGGGAGAAGTTTGCACTGAACTTGTCTGCCAGTATGTTGGCAATATCTGTGGGTTCAGTGTATTTTTTGTCGTTATGAACTAACTCTGAGCATATCTGAGGGTTTCCGCCCAGGTTTCTAACATAGCTGAAGAAGGCCTTATGGTTATCTTTAGTGTCTTTAGTGATTTTTCTCTCAAAGTTGGCGTTGGATGTTTTTATGAGTGAACGTAGTTTTTTGCTAGTGCTGGTCAGAGATGCCTTCCCTTTATGGGATTTTGCTCTGTCTTGCAGTAGCTTCCTTCTTTTGTTATACAGTTTGTTTATGGCTGGGGTCCACCAGACAGGATGCCTGCCCTTGGTGGAGAGGGTCTTGGTTTTATTTGGGATTGCATGATCCATGCATTCTTGGAGATGTCCGTAGAAAGCATTTGTGAAGGATTCAGCATTGTGGGATGTGGTTTCCTCTGGCCCAGGGGGCTTAAAGGATACCATCTCAGCCTTGAGAAGTGTAAAGTCGGCCTTTGAGAAGTTTCTCACTGTAGTCTTTTGTGCTGGGGGTGGAGGTGGGATATGAATATCCAGGGTGATTAGTTTGTGGTCAGATCTCACTAGTGAGGGGTATACTTCTGGTGTGGAGCATTTTGTCCCCATGTTTGTGATGATCAGGTCTAGTATATTTTCTCCCCTTGTGGGAGAGGTGACTAGCTGTTCCATTGCATTCGAGTTAATGAATTCCAGGAACCTTTGGGCTAGGGTGTTAGGGCTAGAATAATGCACCCAGTCTCTGTTAGGGTAGTTGAAGTCTCCCAATATGATGGTATTTGGTGAGACATTCATATTCTCCAATGTCTTTAGGAAGGCTGCATGGGGTTCCTGAGATTGGGAGGGTGGTCTGTAACATGTTACCAGTTGTATAGCAGTTTTGCCTACGGTTAGTAGCACCTGGATGGTCTCCGATGCTTCATGTGTTGCCACTAACCTGGAGGTGTGGGTGTCCTTGATGAATATGGACACTCCCCCTCCCTTTGTGGTTCGGCCCGAGTTCTGAGGCCGAAATGCATGATACGAGGTATAGCCTGGTAGAGCTGGGTTGCTCTCAGGAGCCTTGAACCAGGTTTCAGTTACTGCACAGACATCAATGCTCTCCATACTGAGGAGTGCTTCAAGAGCCTGCATCTTGAGATTTAGACTTCTGGCATTGAGCAGCATTACCCTTAGTTTTTTTCCATTTTTGTTTTCTAAGGAGGTGGGTTTGTCTTTTGAGCCTTGCCTAAAAAAGGCACTATGGGGGTGGCAAGAGCCTTAGCCAATATCCGGAAGCCCAGTGGTGACAGGTGCAAGCCATCCCTTGTGAAGCAGCGTGGCTTGTCCAGCATGTCATCCCAAGCAGACAGACATTGGATTCCCCTAGAATGACACCAGTAATTGAGCCAATTATTAAAGCCGATCATCTTGTCCTTGTATTGTGGCATCATTCTTGGTGAGGGCAAGATGCTGCTCAGGGTCAGGGTCATACCAGCCTGGGCTACATAATCAGAGAGCTCCTCTATGTCTCTTTTCATGTAGTCCAGGGAGGTACATCTCAGGTCATTAACGCCGGCATGGACAATGACGGAGTCATATTTGTACTTGCTTTGGAGTGACCTGAGTGCATGTGTTATGTGGCGGATCCTAGCTCCCGACAGGCTTATGTAAGTGCTTATAAAGTGCATTTGTGTAGGATTCAGCAGTCGTACCTCTATTGTTTGTTTGCATGGGTGTCGTGAAGTTTGCCACTTCTATCTTAAGAAGCGTGAAGTTGGCTTTGGAGAAATTTTTTACGGTGGTTTCCCTAATGGGGGTGGGGACGGGATGTGGATGTCAAGGGTGATTAGCTTGAGGTCAGACCTGACCAATGAGAAACTGACCTCTGGTGTGGAACACCAGTTGCCCATGTTGGTATTGATCAGGTCTAGGATATTGCTGCCCCTGGTGGGAGTGTGGATAAGTTGATCCAAGATGTTGGAATTTATGAATTCCAGAAAACATTGAGCAAAAGAGTCGGTACACGAGTAGTTTTCCCAGTTAATGGTGGGGTAGTTGAAATCGCCCATTATTAGGGTGTTAGGTTGTACCCTAATATTTCCAGTGTATCAAGAAATGGGGAGTGGAAATCTTGGGTCATGGTGGGTGATCTGTAGCAAGCTACAATTTGGATTGCGGTCTTGCCCAGAGTTAGTTGCACTTGGATAATCTCAGATGCATTATGCTGAGCAACTAGCCTGGAGGTGTGGATATCCTTAATTAATATGGACATGCCTCCACCTTTAGTGTTTCTGTCCAGGTTAGGTGGCTGAAAGTTGTGGTATGAATTATAGCCTGGTAATGCAGGGGTGCTCTCTGGAGCCTTGAATCAGGTCTCTGTCACTGCACAGATATCGATGTTCTCCATTTTAAGGAGTGCCTCGAGTGAGTGCATTTTGAGGTTTAGACTTCTAGCATTGAGTAGCATTACCCTCAGATTTTGCTTGCTTGTACCTGTTACAGTGGTGAGTTTGTCATTTGAACCTTGCCTAAAAAAGGCACTATAGGGGTGGCAAGAGCCTTAGCCAGTATCCGGAATCCCAAGGGTGACAGGTGCAGACCATCTCTGGCAAAGCATAATGGTCTGTCAATTATGTCATCCCAGGCAGACAGATACTGGATCCCCATAGAATGACACCAGTATCTTAGCCAATTTTTGAAGTAAATCATTTTGTCCTTGTACTGTGGTATCACACTGGGTGATGGCAGGATGCTACTGAGGGCTAGGGTCATACTTGACTGGGCTACAAGATCGGACAGCTTCTCCATGTCTCTTTTCATGTAGCTCCTGGCAGCCGACAGGTAGCTGACAGTAACTTTTTCCTTGTTTAGCCTGGTGAGTGGAACATCAGTGTGCCTGATTATAGAGTCACCTATTTCTAGAGTGTTGGGTACGTTGTTATGCCTTATGGGCTGTGGTTGAGTAGCACACTGAGTTTGTGGGCTATGTGTCATTTGGGTTGTGTTGGGGGGTGGAAGTTGCTTGCATTTCTGCTTTGGAGGTCCCTGTTGCTTGAGCAGATTTTTATTGAGAGCCTCTGTGAATGTAGGTGTGTGTTTTGTGTTTCTATGTGTGTGTTTTGGTGGTGTAGGTTTTGAGGGACTATGTGATGAGTGTGATGTGGTGCAAGTGTTTACCCTCTCCTCTTGACTGTCTAGTCCAGTCTTGGGTGAAGAGAGCTTTGCTTCCAGTTTAGCTATTTAAGTGCATCTCTCACAGGTTCTAGTGTTGGGTGGTAGGAGGAGAGGGTTGTCTGTTTACATGAGGCAATTGCTGCATTGCCCCAGATGCCCAGATTCATCAGGTAGACAGGAGAAAACACCGGGAGCTGACCCTTAGACATGCCTGGATAGGTGCTTATTTATTAAGGTCTAAAACCTGTTTTCCTCTAGACAAGTGAGGAAAGTTGAGTGCTGTAGTAATTTGTAGCTTATTTAGTGTTTACCACAAGTTCTGAACATGTGCTGAGCTTAAAGAAACAGATTTGAGTGATAAAACTAAAAAACTGGCTAGTTCTAATGGAAGATTTGAAGAGCAGACTTTATGACGCCGGGAATAGTTTAACCCTAGCTAAGCAGCGGGGGCTCAGAAGCAATTCTTCTTGGAAGTGGCAAGATTTTTGAGTAGATTAAATTGTATAACAGATGGTGGAGAGGAACAGACCCCATGCATAATGACTCCAAATTTTAACAAGAAGTAGAACATTTATTTCTGAAAATAATACATCCATCAAAGTGTTTTGCAATCTGTAAAACACAGTCATGATTTCCCAAAAAATCTGAGGACATATTCAGAAAATATATATTAATTCAAAACAAGAAAAACTTAATATTGTAGACAAATGTCAAACCATGCAAAATTTGTGTTATTTGTACACTACCTGAACTGAGCATATTCTGAAACTGTGCCAGTACAATATGTGCCCAACTGCAATTTAACTATATGTGAAACTCAATTATTTTATTACCATGAGTCACACAAACTGATTACTCCCCCACTTGAAACAGAGTTGACCAACAGGAACCCCCTCCAAATGATGGAAATATCCTTCTCTTCTGCCACTCCATCAGCTGCCTGTGTTAATAACTGAACCCAGGCTGGCTGGGCCATATTCAAGGCTTTATCCCTCTATGTCACCACAGCAGTTTAGATAAAACTGTTAAATAAGAATGGCTTTCGGAACCTATTTTTTTCTTTTGCACACAGGCCTTCCAACATGGATCGTGATGTCTGGCATGTCAGCATGACCTCCCTGCTGAGCCAGTCACTGTTGACCCAGTTGTTGAAGGGTAGTCTGGTATTTTAGACCTTGCCAAGTTGTAGGATCAAGCCTCCCCTCTTAAAGGCAAACAAGCTGTGTAAGTTCAGTGGAGCAGGGAGCAACACAGCTGCTCACAATGGTTTACATTGCTTGTTGTTGACATGATCTTAATCTCTGTCCCTTGTGTGGTGATTTTTGTGAAGGTTAACTCGGCAATGAGGCATGATCCTGGAAGAGATTTCCACTCCAGACCCTGGGTGAACACACCCAAGACCTCCCTGCTCACTTCAACCTGACTGTCCATTTAAACCACAACTATATAAGACCACATGTCACTGCCACAGTTCATTTCTCACAGGATACTAATTCCCATCCTCCCATGCCAGGGTTTCACATACCCAAGGTGCTAATTGGACCCTGGCCACTTGGGCAGTAGTGAGGGCTTTACCCTCTAAGTCTCAGTGTTGCCTGGAACTCTTAATGCATTATTACTTAATAATCATCGGCATGGAAATGTTATGTTTTTTTTCAATAGTAGTATAGCAATTTTAATTATATTATTTATTTTTTTTGGCTAGCAAATCATGATTAGTATCACATACAATGTAATCAACAAGTACATAATTAAGATATATTACTAAATATCAATCTTAAAACTAAAATGTCATGTGTTAAAGCTCAGGGATGCCAAAATAACTCATCACCAGTAAAACAGACAATAAAAGGAGCTAACAAGTAAATACTTGCATTGATTCCCAAGCATATGGCATCATCAAGCTATTATAATTAATTATACATTGTTTTCTGTATAGAGTCCGGTGACATTTAGATATTGTTTAGTGAAAGTGTTTGTAATGACGTTCCTAGACTTGCTGACAAAATTGAAGTTAATCAGAATTGTGGATGAGTTCTCATTAAGATAAATGTTATTTTATTTTTTATTTATTTATTTTTTTATTTTTATTACTGGGATTCAGATTTTGGGAGTCGAGTATCAGCAGTGTATGTCTTAAAACTGGGCCTGCTGTGTTCTTTTTGCTGAACCAACAACGCACAGACTAAGAGGAAAAATAGGTCCACTTTAATTAAGGCTGTTGAAAAAAGCAGACAATGGGAACACAGCACACAGTAAATGTCCAGCTAAATAAATGGAATTACATTCCAGCAATATGTTTGAGAAAACAGCTTGGCATTTTTTGTTTATAAAGGGGTCAAGTTGCCTGTATTTGTTTATTTTAAACTGTAATTGTTCTTTTAAAATGAACTGTCAGGAACTCAAATTGCAGACAAGCTCACTGTTGTCAAAAGACTATACAGAGAACTTTGACTTGAGAATTGCCTAAGGCTGTGACTGATCTCTGACGTCAATTCATATCCATTCACATCAGCTGCACTCTCAGCACATTTTGCTCTTGTTTGTTTTGTAGGAATCCCATTTCTGTCTTTAAAATATTAGCCCAGCCTAAACGTCAAGTCAGCAGTTTTTTGGTCCAACAAGGTTGGCTGTCAGCATGAATTAATCTCTTCTTATAGTATCTCATCATGTGAAGGTCTCTGTTTTCTCAGCATTCCATTAGCAATTACAGATCATTCATAGGGTTCATAGACCCAGGGGCTACACTGTCACAGTTTTGGGTCACTAAACTCTATAAGCGGAACAGTACCATTCAGATCAGATGGTGCTGTGTTGGTCATTGCTAAAATGTGCCACCTGTGCCCTGCTTTGAGTACCTGTTGTTGCCCAGGAAACTCATTTTATTTTATTTCAATTTATTTTTTCTTTACAGCAGTGTCAAACTGGGGTAAGGTTTCCATGGTTGCTGATGGAACTAGTTAAAATATGAGTTTCAAGAACATGTGATGATAACAATGCAATTAAATAAAGCCAAAGAGCAGGAAAACATGTCTGTGCCTTCAGAGAGCAGCAATGAATATTACTGCCCCAATTGTATTGCTAGATAGTAAATAAGGCATTGGAAGGGAAAACCCCTGTTACTTTCAACAGAATGTACTACAGTAGGTGTTAAATGCTACCTTATCACTATATGTATTTTATCTAAATGCTTATATCTAGAGAAATGCAAAGCAAAGAAGAAATGCAGGCATGCTTTTACTCTTTATCAGTGTGACGGTTTACTTAGATTTTTGTTCATTCACAACATGGTCTAATTTTTTTAATAGTAAACAGTTTCTTAGCCAGCAAGAAAACTAAGCACACTGCTATTCCTGGACTAAAAGTAAAAACTTAGCTTGTGGGAAGCAAGACATCTTAGATCTTTGCCTTACACTACCTCTGTCTACAGGAGCTTGCATATTTGCATTGGTTTTACAGTAAGGGCTTTGCTTCTTTTTTTTTCCTCCAAGGCATGTATGTTGGTTGGCAACTTCTGTCCATTTGTGTCTGATTGTGTATATCTATTTACTATCAAAATCTCACAACTGACAATTGCGAGTGTGCATATATGCAACCTGAAATGTCATAAAACACATTACCAATCATTCACATAACTGAAAGTAGTAATTAAGGAAAGTCAACAACTCAGGAATGTTGACTTTACTGAAAATACCTACACATGCAGTTATGTACTATAAAATGTTTTGCACGGGAGCAAGCCCCTCCCTGGACTCCCATACCCCCTGCTACTTATATATACAAACTCGAAGACTGCATTACAGTGAAGGAAAGGGTATATTTTTCATCGCCACTTTACTGCTATCACTGTTCAAAATAACAAACCCACAAGAGCAAATGCACACTAGTAGAGTCATCATTTTGAAAAGCAATATTAAAACAAATCGGAACATTGCCTTTTGCCTTTCCAGGTCGAGTAACTGGCATGCAACATTTTGATGGTAAACCTATATCTATATAGCCACGCACACACACACACACACACACACACACACACACACACACACACACACACACACACACACACACATATACGTGTGTGTGTGTGTGTGTGTGTGTGTGTGTGTGTATATATATATATATATATATATATATATATATATATATATATATATATATAGTTATATATATATATATATGTGTGTGTGTGTGTGTGTGTGTGTGTATGTATCCTTGCCTTTGTGAACTGGGTTCGAGTTCCAAAAAGTTAAAGGAGGCCCAGTTTACATACACTTTTAACAAGTCAATAAACTTAAGTAACAATTAAAAAAAGTCTTTATGTATTCTACATTAAATATCTACATTCTTATTTTAGAAGTACCTTTGAAAATTAGTTGGTTTTACCTAACTCCTGGCTGTTTTTTCTCTTCTTTTATTGTATTTCTGTTGTTGAATTTTTAGTCATATTGTGAGAAGAATTTAAGATATACAATGAGGGCACTTGGCCCTTATTTCCATAATATAACTATGGCTATCATGTGTTGCCTGCTTAATTTTTGAGGAAGGTCCTATGAAGTACTCATAAAGTGTGACAAATCTTTTTTACGTGTGTCTACTTAAAGGTGTATGTGACTAGTCGTTCTATGGTCCCTCTGATTCCTGCATGGTATCATTCCTATGTTCCTGTGTAATTTGTTCTACCATAACTAGATACATTTGATATTCTATTATCCATGTGGTGGTACTTTCCTCAGTCCATTCAAAACCTTCTGAAATAGAATAATAGATTTATATTCACACACTCACAGTACAAGTAAAAGTTCAACATGTAGAATCTGTATCAAAATGTGCTGTGCAGGTACTTTAAACAGACATAAGGGTGGAGCTCTAATCATTGTTCCTGATAGATGATTGATGCAAAGAATGCAGAACCTAAAAGACCAATGGTGTCCAGTATGACTTAGCCACTGTTACTACTCCACCAAATGTGAAAGGCAGATGGGACTACTGCTACCCAGGGAGAAGAATGGGGTGGTATCATTGTTGCCAAGAAGGATGCAGTGATAATAACAAAGTTCATGCACATCTGTTTCAATAATTAAAACACAAGCTATAAACTGGCTCCTGGAGCATAAAGCAATACACAGTGCTGTGCTGGGTATAGTGTTCAATCTGCACAACCTAACAGAACTGCACAATATTCACTTACAAAGCCTCACCACTCTGCCTGTGAAGCAAAGTCTTCCACCTTCCCTCAGATCCCCTCTTTTTTGTTGTTTTATGCCAGGATGAGCAATTTTATTTTTGTTTATATCTAGCAGAGCTTTGTCCTCCCTCTTCTGAGATAAGAAAGCCCTGAGGTTTTGGCAGCCTAGGCGTTGCCTTTATACTGCTGTCCATGAGTTATGCATTGGTTATGATAATTTTACTTAGACAGCTGTGTTTTCAAATACTGCAAATAGAGACATACCAGTACCACATTCCAATGTGCCTGCCAATCCTTTAACATTCCATTATTGTTAAGGTATTTACCAAGCTGGCCGGTGACAATTTTTTAAGATTTTCCCTATGGAGTCTAGAATGCAGTAGAATTAAAATTTAAAAATTACCAGACATTCCTCTTTTATGAAAAGTAATAATCCCAGCTTCCTTACATGTGACAGGACATAGTACTCTATGCTGCTTGTGATAACCAGAATTAGTGTAGTTGCCGGCAGTGGTCTGACAGCCATTTACAGTACATAACAGGAATGTTGTCATCAACAGCAAGTGATCCATTTAAAATCATGGTTAATGGTAATTCAAGTTCCAGCTGTTGAGTAAACTGTCTTACTTAACTTTCATTAGATTTCCGGGTACAGATAGCAGTGAATTATGCTTAGTTTAATCTGAAACTATATACCAGGCCATATTGTTCAGAAGAGGTCTTACTTGGTAAAGGAGTTCACTGAGACACGAAAATGCATTTACAACTACCGCTAAGCCTAAGAGTTTTATCATCTCAGAATGCCTATAGCTGAAGATATTTGAGGATAGAGTGGCATAGCATTTCAAAGTTAATGGAATACTAAAGTGAAATGTCATAAATCCAAATATTAAAAAATAAATATATATATATATATATATATATATATATATATATATATATATATATATATATATATGAGTCATGTAGGTAACCCTTGTCCTGTAGAGTGTCCAGTTGTGTATATTATCCATTCAAGGCAAGCTACAAATTTCTCAGACCATTGATAAAATATCCTGACAAAAAAAGGGTGTTCTGGAAATGAAATAGTATCAGTGCAGCTTCTGGAATAATGTAAAAATGATAAATTCGCTACCTAAGATCCACTCTACTAAATCAGTGGAGGGTAAAAATTGGCAGAGATACCAAGCTTGCCAACAATTTTTACGGCCTTGTCACAATTTTTTCTCATTTCCCGTCCTGCAGTGTCAGTGCAATTATATGGAGCAAGGGCTATCTCAGTACTAGAGTTCATGAAGGCAGAAAGACTTGGCAGATGGCACCTATTTTGACACACAAATCTGCTACTAAATATTATTGTTTTACTGTCATTTGGATGTATAACTTCTAATTTTGAGGGAAAAAAGTGTCTGAAAATGTTTTGACTGGCTTGTTTGAAGAATACTTAATGTGTCACATTATCTGTATAAAACTCATCCCATTGTAATATTCTAGACAACTGTTAACAATTGAACAAATGCAGAAGAAACTATGATAGCATGAGAGAAGTTTTGCAAAACATTGCATTTGAGTTTGCAGGAGGTGGAATCAGATTTACATTTTTTTCTGCTTATTTATTTAACATTTGTTGACTGGGAAAGTCCAACTAGGACAGAGCCTTTTTTCAGTTTAGGCCCAGGGAGAAATGCTCCAGATACATCTTTGGAATGTGGGAGGAAACTGGAGTACCCAGAGGAAAACCACATGAATACACGAAGGACATGCAGACTGTGCACAGAAGGTACCCCAGCTGAAAATCGAATCAGAGACCATCTTGCTGTGAGACGACAAACCACTGCACCACTCTGCTGTCACAATGCTTGAAGTCTTTGTTCCAAATTACCAATAAAACAAAAACCCAGAATTATTGTTCAGTAAGTCTTAAGGCTGCAAAGTAGCATTATACAATTTAAAAAGTCAAATGCTATGAACAGGTCAAGAAAAACAACATTGCTTCCCTATAGTCTACATTTTCAGGAGATGATACTGTAGATAAGCCGATCATATGGCCAGGTCTAAAGAAATACTGTGGAAAATGACAAATCGAGTCTTTTATTTCAATAAATATGTATATCCTTTGATACTGGCATATCTTCACTGGACCCTCAGTGTTTTAAAAGCATGAATTATTGTTTAAGGAGAGGTTAGTAAAAATGTGCCCAGACTGATATATTTTAGTTAAACCTTTATTTCCTTTCCCCCTCCTAACTCTGTCTCTTACAAGCCACATTTAGCAAACAGAAATAATAAAATTAAAAGTAAATAAAACAATAAACATATCTGAACCGCCTTAACTAACTGCAGCAGCAGTTAGAAGGATTGATAACTCCCTTGACCTTTGTGTAATGTGGCTCTTAAAAGGTCACTGTCAGTGAGTAGAAAAACACGCAACTACAGTTACAAATAAAAACGTGTGTGTGTGTGTGTGTGTGTGTGTGTGTGTGTGTGTGTGTGTGTGTGTGAGAGACAGACTGTGCCTCTCTGCCACTGCATCACTTTCTATGTGTACACATCTAAGAATGCATGTCTGTGTTTGTGTTTTATACATTATTAAATACTTAATTTACATTTAGATGTAAAATACTTCCTCCAACAAGAATCATATATCCAATACCAACATTGAAGCATTAGACAGAACAATGTTAAAGAAAGGTATATACTGAAAAATGAAACAAATACAAAACAATTTAAAAGCTGTATCCCATTTTGTAAGCACAGCAGTGCTCTCCAGACTGTGTGTTACGAGGGAGTAATGGACACTGCATGCAGAGAGAGGCTATCTGCCATCAGTGTCAGGACTCACAGGGTCTATGTTATACCTATCTGTCCCTGAAGGAGTGTTTTCAGCCCAGAAGTTAGTAGTTTATTGGCCATTTTGGGCTAATTTCTATCTTTCATTTCCCTGCTATAAAAACCACATTTGTGTGATTTTGCGTGCCGGGCAGCACCGGTTAGGTAGGGTTAAACTATTCCCGGCTCCACAAAGTCTACTCTTCAATTTTTCCCTTGGAACTTGACAAACTTTCAACTTAAGCACTCAAACCATTCATTTCACAGCCCAGCACTTGCTCAAAACTCATAACAAGCACTAACTAACCCTAGCACTAGACCCCCCCTATACTGTCCAGAAGGACAAGGCTCTCTATTCGTCCCTACCAGCCAATCAGTAAGACAGCTCACTTTACCTATTCAGGCATGTCCAAAGGGCAGTTTCAGATGTACTCTCCAGTCCAACTGGTGAATCTGGGCATTTTGAGGCAATGTTACAACTGCCTCATGTACACAGACAACCCTCTCCTCCTACCACCAAACACTAATATATGAGAGAGATGCAATTATACAGCCAAACTGGAGGCAAAGCTCTCTCAACCCAAGACTGGAACTGACAGTCAAGAGGAGAAGGAAAATACTTGCAACACTCCACCAGTCTCACATAGACTCTACTAAACCAACACTGGCAAATACACATAAATGCATGAAAACATACACGGAGGCTCTAAATAAAAATCTGCAAAAGCAACAGAGACATCCAAAACAGACAACCAAGCAACCTCCACACCCCATCACAAACCATGAAACACATACTTCACATAATCAGTGTGCCATGCAATCACTGCCCTTAAGGCAAAATAACATACCCAACACACTAGTAATAGGTGACTCTATAGTCAGGCACACTGATGTCCCACTAACTAGGCTAGACAAGGAGAAGGTTACAGTTAGCTGCCTGTCGGACACTAGGATCTGCCACATAACACAAGCACTCAGGTCACTCCAGAACAAGTTACAAATATGACTCTGTCATTGTCCATGTTGGTGTGAATGACCTGAGACATACCTCCCTGGACTACATGAAAAGAGACATGGAAGAGCTCTCTGATCATGTAGCCCAGGCAGTATGACCCTGACCCTGAGTAGCATCCTGCCCTCACCAAGAATGATGCCACAGTATAAAGAAAAAAATGATAAATTTCAGCAACTGGCTAAGTTTCTGGTGTCAATCAAAGGGGATCCAGTATCTGTCCGCCTGGGATGACATGCTCGACGAGCCACGTTGCTTCACAAGAGATGGCTTACACCTGTCACCCTTAGGATTTTGAATACTGGCCAAGGCTTTTGCTGCCCCCATAGTGCCTTTTTTAGGCAAGACTCAAAAGACAAACCCACCACCGTAAATAGCACAAGTAACCAAAAACGAAGGGTAATGCTACTCAACGTCAGAAGTCTAAACCTCAAAATGCATGCACTTGAGGCACTCCTCAGTATGGAGAACATTGATATCTGTTGAGTAACAGAAACCTGGTTTAAAGCTTCAGAGAGCACCCCAGGCTATAACTCATACCATACTTTTCGGCCACAGAACCCAGACCGAAATACAAAAGGCGGGGGTGTATCCGTAATCATCAAGGATACCCACACCTCCAGGTTAGTGGTGCAGCACAGTGCCTCAGAGATCATCCATGTGCAACTAATAATGGGCAAAACTGCAATTCAAATTGTAGCTTGCTACGGATCCCCCACCATGACCCAGAACCTCTATTCCGTGTTTCTAGAGACACTGGAAAATATGAAGGTCCTACCAAACTCCCTAATATTGGGTGATTTCAATTATCCAAACATTAACTGGGAGAACTACTCAAGTACTAAGTCCCTTGCCCAATGCTTCCTAGAATGTATAAACTCGAATGCCCTGGATCAACTGGTCAACACCCCTACCAGAGGTGACAACATATTGGACCTGGTCATCACCAACATGGGTGACTGGTGTTCTACACCAGAAGTCAACCCCTTGCTGGTTAGATCAGACCATAGACTAATCACTCTAGATATCCACATTCCACCCCACCTCCAATCAAGGAAACCACCATGAAAAACTTTTCAAAAGCAAACTTCACGTTACTTAGGACTGAAGTGAAAAGGTTCACAGGCCCCATGCTAAAGGACAAAGCTGAATCCCTTACAAAGGCCCTCTATGAGCACCTGTAAGAATGCATGGATTGTGCTATCTCAAGCAAAACCAAGACTCACTCCTCCAAGAAAAGGAAACCAGTCTGGTAGACCCCTGCCATAAACAAGCTATACAATAGAAGGAGGAAACTAGTACAGAAAAGAGTAAAATCCCAAGAAGGAAAGACATCCCTGATCAGTATCAGCAAGAAACTACGATCCCTTATAAAATCATCCAAGGCTAGCTTCGAAAGAAAAATTGCCAAGGATTCAGAAGATAACCACAAAGTGTTCTTTAGCTATATCAAGAACCTAAGTGGAAACTCTCAGATCTGCTCTGTGTTAATGATGAATGGCACAAAATACACTGAACCGACTGATATTGCCAACATTCTGGCAGACAGGTTAAGTGCAAACTTCACCCCCCTGTCACCGCCTAAAGGGCCCATAACCATACAAGAAGAATGTAGAGCCCCGGAAATCACTGACACACAGGTTAAAACAGCCCAATCCAAAGCCAAAAACACAGCTTCAATGGGACTGGTCGGTGTCCCAGGCTGCGTCTTACACGAACTCCAAAATCAACTAACCCCTCACCTAAACACACTGTTCAAATTCATCCTCTCTACAAGCTACATACCCACAGAGTGGCACACAGCAACAGTTATCCCGCTCCACAAAGGTAGAGCCACAACGGACCCCGGGAACTATCGCCCTATAAGCCTGAATAGCCTGGTCTGCAAGGCTATGGTGCGCATCATCATGGAACTCATTAACAGAGACATTGGGAATCTCCAAACATTGGACCCTGCCCAGTTTAGCTTTGTTAAGGGCAGATCTCACCTCCTAAACTTGGTGGACTTCTTTGAGACAGTTACCAAGGCATTAGACGAGGGAAAGGAGGTCCAAAAAGCCTACCTGGACATTGCAAAGGCTTTCAACACTATTCTCCATTCTGGTACTATAGACAAGCTCACCGACTTGAACATAAACCCCTACGTCATGAGATGGGTTGCCAATTGGCTCATGGATAGAACCACACGGTAAGAGTTGCAGGCTCTAGGTACGACTCTAAACCAGTTACAAGTGGCGTCCCCCAGGGCTCAGTCCTGTTATCCCGCCTGTTCAGTATATACTTCTCAGAGGTACAGGCAAGCACAGGAAGACTATGACTGACCAAGTTCTCAGATTACTGCAAACTAGGGGCTATAATTGACTCTCTGGTTGACACAGACATCCTCCAAAAGGGTCTCACTGAGATGGATACCTGGTGTCAAAATCATGGCCTCAAGCTAAATGCCAAAAAATGCATAGTCATACCCTTTAAAAAACAAAGTACCCACGAACTACCACATATGTGGCAGTCCCCTAAATACAGAAAATGTCATAAGGGATCTGGGGACTCAAGTAGATAGTAATCTCTCCTTTGATAATCATATTGCCAAGGTGGTTAGAAAATCCTTCTATGTGGCCCACCTAATCATCTATCTAGAACAAAAGAGGTTATTGTGCCCCTTTACTCATCACTCATCAGACCCATCATAGAGTACAATGCCCCATTTGGGATGTACCTTACAAGACACCTGCAACAGCTGGAAAGACCACAGAAGTACCTCACCAAGAGGATGACTGGTCTCAAGCAGATGCCCTATACAGCTCGACTGAAGAAACTCCAGCTGTACTCGGTTGCATACCACTTACTCAGAGGTGATCTCTGCCTGACATACAAGACCATGTCCAACCCAGAATTGATGGACATGCTCCACCTAAAGAAAACCATATCCCCTCGAGCCACACACTCCAGGGATCTAAGCCTCAGCACAATGATAAATAGGACATGCTGGAGGGATAGATTCCTGTCCCAGAGTCTTCCAATGCTCTGAAACAAGATTCCAATCTACATTAGGCAGAGTTCCTTGCTAACCCTCTTCAAGAGAAACCTTGACGAGTGGATGGGAAACAGAAAGTTTACCCCAGGGATCACTTTAATGGATCTGCGGGACAGAGGCACAGGGAACTAATCTAAGGGGGCGGCGAAAGCCAACACATTCCGGCTAGGCTTATAAATGCCTTTGCTAGGAAATCCAAATAAAGGTCTGAAACCCAATTGTAACACTTTATTCAAAGCGAAGACGAAAAAAAGCAGAGTCACAGATCCAAAAGCTTAACGCCACAAAGTTACATACGTTTTCGACCCTTACTAGAGATGCTACACCTGGAGGGCTTTCAGCTGCAATTTTTTTTAAAGCTTGCACATCCATCGGTTGTTTTATAAATGCCTTTGGGCAGATAGCATAGTACCTACCTATGAACCTATGAACCTGTTAAACTTTAATGTCAGTGCACAACTGATTTGTTTCTTGAATGGAAAGAAAAGGCAGGGATAATTAGTGTCAATCAGTTTCTCTCAGGGAGCAAACTTACTTTTTATTTTATGTGTACCTTTTAATTAGATAGGTGACTACTTTAGACACAGACTGTTTGATAATCATATAGACATGTGCTGTACAGAGTACAGTACAAAAAATGTACTGAAACTAAAATTTTCTTTGATGAAGGGGTGATCTCCCAACCAAAACTAATCCAAGCCATATATTATGAAGAATTGTTCATGACACTAAATATATACTGCAGGCTATATTGTTGCCTTCCACGATCTGAAGTTGATGTCTATATTATAGAAGGTGCTGTCTTAAGCTCAAGAAAAGTTTAGAAAAGTCTTTGGAAAGCATCACTGTAGCATAAAAGTATTGTTGTAGACAGTTGGCAGAAACACATTTTTAAACTTTCCTCTTCAAGCCCCTTTAGACACTATGCTTGTTCCTCCTTTTATCATGTATCATAGTTTTTGTTGTAAAACTTGTGATTAGCCAGTGTGATTCCTTTTTTAAGGAATCTTCCTCAAATGTCAGTGGTTCTAAATTCACAAGTTATGCTAGATGAAGCCCCATAGTGACCAATTATGAAGATCCTGTGGGAAGTTAGTGGCAACAAAATCTAAAAGAAAGCATAAGGGGGGGGCGCTACACAATTGCCGCATGGAATGATCACCCAAAAAGTCCTAGCCATGCTCTAAAAATAGCTGGTGCTGTATGCTGCTGAGCAAAATACAATTATTTTCTCCTGAAAACTCTTCTAGACTGACCAATACACTCAGGCACTTACAGTTTTCATTTGGGAAAGCATTTTACAGAGCATAGCAGGTTATATAAAGAATTTGAGTTTAGTTTATATATGCCATTCTACACATCACTAATACTCTAGATGACTTTTTACTTCTGTTTTTTTTTTCATAAATTCTTAGTATGCATGGATATTTATCAAGCTTCTGTTATCTTTACAGCCTTAAGAAGTCTGCAGCTATTTTACAAGTACATAACCAGTGAGAGGTAGATTAACTCTGAAATAAGTTAACCTAGTATAGTTCGTTCATTTTGATGAGACTTGCAATTCCTTTTTATAAGTTTCACTGTGTTTTAAATGTAATATTTAAAATACCATTACTGAGTACATCTGTCTAGCTTGACACAGGCATTCAGTTTGATCATTTGGTTTTAAAATAAGAACTCTCATGGTATTAACGCATGAAGCACTTGTTCATAAAATTAAGTGCCCTACCTACCATTAGCCCACTCCTACTGAATTATGTGGCCCCCACCATCCAGTAAACTGCATAGCCCTGCAAGAGCCTTAAGTTTCATCCTAAAACACCCATCCAGTCCCTAACCTTAACCTGAATTATTACCCCTAACCCTCTTGTCACATTCACTACACTTAAAGTCACTGATCACTCCCTAACCCTAAAACTCCAATCCCCTCCCTAAACCTAAATTGCCTAATGATAATCTAACTCTAAAACTGCCCTTAGCCTCCCTAAATCTAAAGCCCCTCATCACTTCCTAACTCTATTACTACATTACCCCCTAAGCCTAAAGTAATCTATTGCTCCATGAACTAAAATTCTTGCTCCTTAACCCTAAACTTCCCTTTCACTCTTTATATCTAAACCTCTGGTCCCACTCCCTAAAACTAAAGTTTGCAATAGATTTCTAACTCTAAATTCACGTCTAATTACCTAAACCTAAAGCTTTTGCCAGTCACTGCTTAACAGCTTGATCTATAACCCAATCCCTCTGCACTCATGGTACAAAAACAGGGTAAAAGACAACCATCTAAAAAAGAAAGATCACATTCCTGCTACATAGATTGCACAGTGTCCAGTAACTATTATCTCTTTCATGTATCACCATAAAAAATGGAAATACCATGCCACTGTCCTCTAATGATGTTTGTCTATTACTCCATTTGTTATAAAGACAAAGCTGTCTGTACAGGGCCACCTAATGTTAACAAGGCTGTCTGCGCAGGGCCACCTAATGTTAACATGGCTGTCTGTGCAGGGCCACCTAATGTTAAATGTCCTGCATTCTATCAAAATATCTTCATATTCATTTGAAACATTTTTCTTTTCTTCCTCGCCTTCACTGACTGAGCTAAGCTGAATAGCATTCTTTTTTAAGCTGAAAAAAAGAAGTCTATACTGTCTTAACTACAGAATTTTTTAAAATATGTGTCCTTTTACAGGAAGAACATTGTCCACTTTTGTCACTGCCATCTGTAAAGGTTTATGTCTTCATATCCATCACCATAAATAAAGAATAATCAATACATACAGCAGGGGTTCATAGGTGAAAAGTAGACTAACTGCCCTTGTGGACCACTTTAAGCCTAACAAAGGAGAACACAGCTCTCCTTTGCATACTACCATGAGTAACAGCACATAGTACTGACCACTAAATGAGCATGGCAAGCTACCCGGACAATAGAAACAGGCCTCTTCTTAAAAAGTGATGTAATGTACTTAAGGCAACGGGAAGAAATTTGAAATATTTATTTTGTGAATTTGAGATCACAGTACTAACATTTTTTTTTTCCAAGAATGCAATTTAGTGGAAAAGTCCAGGAGCTCAGAAGCATTTCAGAGGTATGCTCACCTCCAAAATAAGTAAAAAAAAAAAAAACATATATATGAACCTGGACAAGTGGATGGTGCACCATAAATTCTTACTGGGAATAGCAACCAAAACCCTACCTGACATGGCCAGTCATTATTAAATGCAATCTTGGATAGTGACTAGCACTTCTATGATATTATATTGGGATGAAATGTCTAGGCTTGAAATGACATCTGGGTTGATAGCCTAGTAATCTCCTATGATCCTATGTATATATATATATATATATATATATATATATATATATATATATATATATGTGTGTGTGTGTGTGTGTGTGTGTGTGTGTACACACACACACACACACACACACACACACACACAAACATGGAAAAACAAGACCAAATATATACATACATATATAGATATAGATATCATATTTAAGTATACCTGCTAGAACTTCTATTTATGGTACTTTCTTTGACTAGACAGGGTTGACCTATTTATCTTCAATTTACAAAATTAGGTATTTTATATAGCTAGCATTTCTAACATGTATACATACTTGTCTGTTTTTGTCATTACATTACTGATGTATCCTCTTATGGGACAAATGAAAGAATAATATACTGGCAAAAGTACTCTGATATGTGCACAATTAGTCAACATCCCATAAAACTGAGAGTGGAAATGTTTCAGTCAACTACGCCTGTACTGAGGACTAAACAGACATGCATATGGAGTTCTTTCAAAAGTCATATGCCTTCACACTTTTCTGATGTAAAAAATCATCTGGGAGTAGGCTTAATATTTATTGCATATAATGAAGAAAGAGGAAAATAATTTCACAGCCAAAAATTGTTTCTAGACATTGTTGAATGAAGGGACAGAATCCACATTCATACAGTGTGAATGAACAGCCAAGATATGATCCCATTAAAATGATTTCAGGAAAAGCAACCAGTGGACTGTCTGCATATTCAGAGATAGAACAGTCACATGTGAGTTTCTTCAACTGTAGTCTTTCAGTCTTAATTCTGTAGTGTAAGAAAAAAATGTTACCCTCTAATCTCTGTATTATAGATATGGAAAAATTAACTGTCTTTCATACAAAAGTCAGCAAACGTTTTCTACAAGAATTCAGTATATAAACTGAATATGCATTAGGAGTCACAAAATATCAGTAATAGTTCCATCTCACTCCATCTGATACTGGGAGCTGATACGTGTCTTCATCCATATCAGTAGCTGATATGTGTCTTCATTCATATCAATCGCTGATACATGTCTTCATCCATATAAGTAGCTGATGCGTGTCTTCATCCATATCAGTAGCTGATACGTCTTCATCCATATCAGTAGCTGATATGTGTCTTCATCCATATCAGTAGCTGATATGTGTCTTCTTCCATATCAGTAGCTTATATCTGCCTTCAGCCATATTAGTATCTGATATATGTCTTCATCCATATCAGTAGCTGATATCTGTCTTCAGCCATATCAGTAACTGATATATGTCTTCATCCATATCAGTAGCTGATATCTGTCTTCAGCCATATCAGTAGCTGATATGTGTCTTCATCCATATCAGTAGCTGATACGTGTCTTCATCCATATCAGTAGCGGATATGTATCTTCATCCATATCAGTAGGTGATATGTGTCTTCATCTATATCAGCAGCTGATATGTGTCTTCATCCATATCAGTAGGTGATACGTGTCTTCAGCCATATCATTAGCTGATATCTGTCTTCAGCCATATCAGTAGCTGATATGTGTCTTCAGCCATATCAGTAGCTGATACATGTCTTCAGCCATATCAATAGCACTACACATGACATTTGAGCATTTAGAGGGCAAAGACAGTATGTGTCTTCAGCCATATCAGTAGCTGATACGTGTCTTCAGCCATATCAGTAGCTGATATGTGTCTTCATCCATATCAGTAGCTGATACGTGTCTTCATCCATATCAGTAGCTGATATGTATCTTCATCCATATCAGTAGCTGATATCTGTCTTCAGCCATATCAGTAGCTGATACGTGTCTTCAGCCATATCAGTAGATGATACATGTCTTCAGCCATATCAATAGCACTACACATGACATTTGAGCATTTAGAGGGCAAAGACAGTATGTGAGGATGCTGTTCACAGACTTCAGCTCTGCATTTAATATGGTGGTACCAATGCAGCTGATAGAAAATTGGCACATTTAGGAATCAGTAAACATCTCTGTAACTGTATCCTGGACTTCCTGATTCAGATACCATAGAGGGTGTGCTCAGGTAAGAACACATCAAAGTGCATCATGATTAACACAGGGATGTGTTCTTAGCCCACTGTTATTCACCATCCTGACCCACGACTGCTATTTTAAGCAGAAGTCCAACCATATCATTCAGTTTGCTGATGAAACCACAGTTGTGGGGCTCATCACAAAGGAGGATGAAAGGGCGCACAGAGAGGAGGTGGCATCTCTAATCAGTTAGTGTGAGGGGAACAAGAGATTATCATCGACTTCAGGAAAAGGAGAACAAGCCACCCAGTGCTCAGAATCGATGGTGAGAGTGTGGAGATGGTTAAGAGTATGAAATTCTTAGGTGTACACATATCAGAGGAATCTCTCGTGGTCAGGAAACACCAGCCAACTGGTCAAGAAAGGTCACCAATGCCTCCACTTTTTAAGAAGGCTGAACAAAGCTAAGCTTCCTCCTCATATTCTCTCCACCTTATACAGAGGTGCAATAGAGAGCATCCTCACCTGCAACTTCACAGTGTGGTTTGGAAGTTGCATGGTTACAGAAAGGAAGGCACTACAAAGAGTGGTGAGGGTTGCAGAGAAGGTAGCAGGTTCCAGTCTTTCATCGATACAGCATCTTTATTCTGCAAGAAGCATCCTAAAGGCCACCAAAATAATACAGGACAACACACATCCTGTGCATGGACTGCTTAACCATCTTGCATCCGGCAAAAATATCGCAGTATCCTCTGCAGGGCTACAGGATTCAGTAACAGTTTCTACTCTACAGTGATTAGACTTCTGCATTCATGCACTAGTCCCAGGGGTCTGGACACATAATAAGTCAATTTTTATTTATTTGTGAAATATATACTTATATATAAGTAAGTGCAAAATTTACTTATTATATCCATAGTCAGTATTATTTAACCCACTCAAGTGCAATATTAGACAAATAACTTAGGCATTTCAATCTGTAGTGTGTTTTGTATTACTTTAAATTGGGTAGTTAGTTTAACTCAGGGGAGGGTATTCTTTTCATATATGAATGTTGGTAAATGTCTCTGCTCTTTCTTGCATGTATTGGGAGTAGTATTGCATTTGTTCATAAGTTGATAGGAGTGTACTAGGCTAATGGCCCTGGAGCCTTTACAAGCCCAACCCATAGAGGTGCCCTGCATAGTGCTGCCTGACATTAATTCCCAGTGCCTCTATCAAGTAGACCCACTGGAGTGATCCCCAGGGTGAACTTTCTATTACCCATCCACTCATCATGATTTCTCTTGAAAAGGGACAGCAAGGTGCTCTGCTTGACATGCATGGGAAGTCTATTCCAGAGCATGGGCAGTCTCTGGATGAGGAACCTGTCCCTCCAGCATGTTCTGTTGATTGTGGTAATGAGGTTGAGGTCTCTGGAGCGTGTGGTGCAGAGGAATTGGGACTTCTTTAGTTGTAGCATTTCTAGCAGAGCTGGGTCAAGTATGGCTTTGTAAGTCAAGCAAAGATCGCCTCTAAGTAGGCAATATGAGACAGAGAATAGCTGGAGTCTTTTGAGTCTGTCCATGTATTACATGTGTTTAATGCCTAGGATCCTCTTCGTGAGGTACTTCTGTGGCCTCTCTAGCTGTTGCAGGTGTCTAGGGAGGTACATGCCAAATGGGGCATTGTACTCAATGATTGATGTAATGAGGGAAGAGAAGAGAGAGACAATGACCTCTTTCTTCCTGAATGCAAAACCCTGGTAATGAGATGTGCCACATAGAAGGACTTTCTGACCACAGTGGCAATGTGGTGGTTGAAGGAGAGGTTGCTGTCAACCTGCATCCCCAGATCTCTTGTAACGCCTTCAGTGTTCAGAGGGCTACCATCGAAGTGGTAATTAGTGGGAACTGAGTTTTTCCCAAAGAGGATGATGGCACATTTTTTGGCATTAAGCTTAAGATCAGGGTTTTGACACCAGTGACTGGTCTCAGTGAGGCCTTTTTGTAGGATGTCTGCATCACTTGGGGAGTTAATAATGGCTCCCAGCATGCAGTCATCTGAGAGCTTGGTCAGCCAGAGTCTCTTTGTGTTGGCCTGGATTTCTGAGAAGTAGATGCCAAATAGGAGAGGACCCAGGACTGATCCCTGTGGGACTCCACTCATGATTGGTCAGCAGTCTGACTTGGAGTCTACTACTTTCACACTGTGTATTCTGTCTGTGAGCCAATTTGCAAACCCATCTAGTGATATAGGGGTCGATGCCTAGTTTGGTGAGTTTATCAATAATTCTCGAGTGAGGAATGGTATCAAAGGCCTTGGCCAGATCGAGGTCGGCTGTATGCATTGCCTTAATTTCATCCACAGCCCTAGTGACTGACTCAAAGAAGTCAATCAGGTTGAGCAGACATGAACTCCTGTTAGTTATGTTTATTCCTCTACTTGTATGTGTTATTTCACTTTCCTTTGTAATCTCAAGAAGTGAGCTAATGCACTTAATTTAATTTAGGCTACACATGTGTAGTTCTAAATGACAATAAAGTTTACTTTAACTTTGATCACTCATTCTCAGATTATAGTAGGGAAAATACTGTGATGGCTATTATATATTTAAGCCAATATAGTATGTGTGTGTGTGTGTGTGTGTGTGTGTGTGTGTGTGTGTGTGTGTGTGTGTGATATCTGCATGTGTATGCATCAGTCAAATGCTTTAGATATCTAACTTTTCTTACCAAAAGTCAGAAATAGTACTGGGTTGCATTCATCCCTCTCAACTTCTTGGTGCAAGAAATCTGGACAAATCCTAAAATAATGTGGGGACAAGGGCCCAAAAATAGGGACAGATTTTAAATATTGTGCTTAAAAACTTAGAAAGTTGTTAGAATTATAGGATTTGTGTTAGCATGCCTTTTCTTTTTTTAACTTTAAAACTTTTTATTTGAATTTTGTTTATAGTAACATCAATCAAAGAAAGAAAAAAATAGAAATATACATTGTAATCCAATGATAAAACAATATAAGTTTGTAGCATGAAACTATTCAAATTGGTGTGTACACAGTTTAATACAATGTGAACTTTGTAATAACTATATAGCATTACATCGAGTACATACGTTCATTTCCCTCTTGTATTTCCATTACTGGCATCCATATCTTGTAATTTGAAGTGCTTCTGCTGGTTCTGTTCTTCATAGTTGACAGTTCCATATGACCAACTGTTAAGGCAAAACTTTAGCATGCATTTTCTGAAGGATATGAAGTCAGAAAATCAAATGTATATCATTATTCTGTGAATTTAATCCTCAGTGATTTATCAGAAAACCACAAATTGTATGAGCAAATGACAAAAAATATGAGGTAAGAATCTTGACATTCTGAGAAAATGTGGATAGCTGAGAGGCATGATTGCATTATGTCCTTCTAAAACTTCAGACATATTTAGATCTTATTTTTTTCTGCAGCAGGCAGACCTGCTATGCACACCTAACAAGCCAGTGATTTAATGCAAGGTACATTAAAATGCCTTACTAAAACATCAAGTTATGACCATATGGTATATATTAGAGTAAGCATGCTAGTGTGCATTGTTTTGTATGAGTTCATATCATATATAAGTCTTATTATACATTGTGAAGCTACATTCAGACCTGGAATTATAGCTTCTGCTTATACAATGCTATGCTTTTGTACCTCACTTATAGCACTACTCTCCATCATGGTAGTTTATAGATTAATGTTTCAGTAGCTGAATTCTGGGCTTAAGCAATACTAAAATCATAAATATAGCTCTGAGCACAGACTGTTTCTCCCTAGTGAATGAATTTCATTACTAAGTTTATTGTTCTGTCGAGTTAAATCTAGTCCTTTGTACATGACTGAGCATCACTGAAAGGATTTTTTTTTTCTGACGACATATACAGATGCACTGTCACCATTAGTAATGTTATTGAGAATAGCATACAACATGCTAGCAGGGTTGGCCGGTAGTAATGTAATTCAAAAAATGTGTTACAGCAGTCTGTCTGCTTTAATCTTCCTGTGTCTGGTGGATTTAATAACTTTCTGTACAGTCTTTTAAATGTTACCCAGCCAGAAACCAATTGCAGCTATCTAAAACATGCAGAGAGCAAACTGTTTTATGGAATATGAAGTTGCATCTCTGTAATGAAGTAAAATTATGTTTCCTTCATAACCTTTCCACAAAATTAGTTACCCTGATTCATGGATGCACTAGGCCCTCAGCTACCTTCAGCTAAATGCCAGATCTCAGGTTAAAAACATTTTTAATGATAGCTTTATGCATTTATTACATGTCACTGAGAAAAAATCATTTAGTGAGGTCCTGAAACAAATAAGCTTTGACTATAAAGAAATTAGAGCTAGCACAAAGCAGCATTAAATGGGATGCCAATGGAAAAATAAGACAGTATAGATTACTTCTAAAAAATAACAGCAGCAGATGCTATGTGTTTTCTCCTTATTTTCCAAGTAAGCTAAAGATATGTATCAAACTACAAAACTTACATGGTATCGCTTAATAAGTAACTTCACTGCATAGTTGAAAAGCCATTTTGAAAGAATAAAAAATGTAATAAATGTGACTCAGACAAGGGTTAAAGTGGTATAAAGTTTGCTTCCTCTATGTAGACCCAAGTAAGGAATGTTGCTGCTCACAATAAATTAACAGCATTCCTAACTGTTTAGTGCATTATTAGCCTGAATTCAAAAATGAAAAAAAAAATGCTTTGAGGACATAAACCTGATGAAGTGCTGAAATGGCATGATTTTTTTCTATATCTTCCCCCCGGGCTGCTAATTATCAATTCTTCCCCAATCAGACTTCAGTCAGTTCATTCCTTAAGCATAGGGGAGCACGTCAACAGATCCTCAAGAGTGAGAGCCATCTAGGGTGTCTATCATCCAGGAAGCCATTGGATCATGGATCATGGATGAGTACTAGGCTAACTGCCCTTGTGAGCAATTTTAAGCCTAGCCAATTATCCCTTGTGAGACTCAAACTCTGCACCTTGTGTTTGTAAGGCAAACCCCTTAACCATTAGGCCACCCCCCCAACCGAAATGGAGGGTTAGAGTTCTTAGAAAAAATCTAACAATGACAGCATTTATTTATTCATTATCCTAAACTGACCCTCTAATGTTGACATGGACATTTTAGCACTGCAGGGACTGCTTATGTCCCTATGTCATGCATCATGCATGTGCATATGATGCTGCTCTTGAACTGACCATCAAGTGCTACCATCACATCTATATGCAGTCTGAAACCCATCTCAACATATCTCTGCTCACCAATTGAGCCTTGGTCATCTATATAGTTCTTGTTTGACTATCCCAATTTTTGCAATGGTGGGATACATATAGTTAAAATGATGTTTTTCTTATCCAGATTTACATTCAAAAATATACACTTGTTAGTTCTGAAACAGTGCATAAACAATATATGATACAATTTCAACACAGGTGACTATACCACCAGTAAGTGTTTCAAAAACCTTCTTTCTTATTGCAGAAACTCCATAATTTGCATAATCTTTCAGTGGGGTTAGTGCTTCTTGTGTTGTGCATGTCTCTTGGAAATTAATTGTATTAGTGTTCTTAATAAATTGAATAAAATCATCCCACTTACTTCTCAAAAAACAGTGTTTCATGACACATGTTAAACTTATCTCATTTGAGCATCTTTTATTAAAACTCAGTTACTTATAGATTCCCTGTTTTAATGTAAAATATATAGTCTAGCAGAATTATATTGGTTCTATATTTTAGTAAATCTCTGCTAACATTTCTTAAACAATCAAACCAAGTAACACAGATGTATTTGCTGTTGAACTATGGTCGCAGTTAAGAATTTTAAGACATTCCTTAAAACTTCATGGAGATTCCTTCAGTAACCTTGGAAATTTATAAAGTAATATAATCCTGGCTATCATTATGTATTTCTGTTGTCATGGGATCTGTCAGTTTTACAGTCTTCCATTCAAGAAATGATTAGGGATTGGCATATAAGGTGTTTACATCAAATACAAGGTCCAGGGATTGATTCTTATTTTTGAGTATGAAATGTAACTAGGCTTAAAACTAACCTACAAACCTATAAATGAGTGTTGATGGAAGCGTAATAGAGAACATCACAGCCATATAGTTTAAATGACTGTCTAGTCTGCACTATATGTTTAGATGAATTAAGAAAATTCATGGGAGGGTGGTCTAATGGCTAAGGTGTTTGCCTTGCAAGCACAAGGTACAGAGTTTGAGTCTCACAAGGGATAATTGGCTAGGCTTAAAATGGCTCGCAAGGGCAGTTAGCTTAGCACTAACCTATGAACCTATTATACATTATTTTATTATATTATTTGTACATGATATTTATCATCTTTAGTAATAGAATTTCCTGTTATTATATTTATTATTCTATTTTCAAAAAGAAAAGAAGCCTTCTATATCAAATATTATTAATATATTTAGAATCAAGCTTTGTAAATGACAAATTTGTCTGTTGCATTGATATTCTGCTATTACACTGCTCAGACCCTTCTTGCATAGTATCACTTATCCAATATAGAAGATTTCTCCTTTCCTTTATATTTCTGTGTCTTTATTTTTTATTTGCTGTTCTTCCTGTCTAATAGAGCCTCCTTAAAATCTCCTTTCTCTGGATCTTCTTCTATCTATTTGCCCCTTATCATCTTTCCTCTCATTCTTACATGCTCACTGTCTCCATCCATGTTTCCTTCTTGCACAGATTCTCATAATATCAGTCCATTAATTTCTTATTTTCCAAAACTCTGTTTTCATCATTTCCATTCACATTACTACTATTGGCTTTTACGGCACATAATGTTCTTCACTTTTGTTCTGCTAATATGATGGGCAGTAGAAGGGCAAACTGGGAGGGGACTCCCCATGACTGCTAAAGCTTGAGTTACACTCTGCTTCATATATTCCTGCCTGCTTAGTTGCTAGCAGTGACATAGCTAGGGTAGGACGAGAGGGGCAAATGCCCTGAGCAAAAAGTGTTTATGGGCATGATCAGCTGATCCCAATCTCTAATGCGTCCTGTGCTGCTCTATGTTTGGTCTAAACTATACTGACTCCTTGTTACATTGTAGTAAGCAGTTTGCTAGAGCTTATAAGAAGAAATGTTTTTTTTTTTCTCTTGACTTGAAGAGCAGAGGGGGTGAGCCAATGATTCATGGTATCAACACAATGTGCTAGTTGAGCCAGCTACACTTCTTGGTGCAATACCTAGAATTATTAACCTCTTTTTTTCATCTTATTTTTAAATCTGCAATATCCGGGTCAAGTTTATCATTACTGGAGTGCTTTATGTATATTTGCTGTATTCGACTGTAATTAAATATGCCCTCTGCCACATTTATGCTACTCTCTGAAGACCTAAGCATTAGAAGAGATGGAAGGTCACCCTGATAGCTTCACCTATGTTTTTAGCATTTTAGGACTATATCTTCCACGATAGTGTAGTAATTGCCCAATATTCACCAACAATGCATTTAGTCTCAACATTAATAATTCCATTGATGAGAGATGCAAATACCTAATTAACCTGAAGTTTTCCCTTCTAACATAAATATGGGCCCTGTAAGCTTCATGTACGTCCACCATAGCCTCTCTTTAATCACATCAAAATCCAGCCACTTATCCTTTGATCTGCAATAAAGAGTCATCCTGAGGAAGAGTACTCCAAATCTAATGGTCTGAACCACAAGGGAAATGTGACAGGTGACTATTATCATGTACTCTGACTCATCACAAACGAGGCTGGACCACTAAAGGGTTACAGTGAGCTGTCTTCCAGGCACCAAGATTTCTAACATCACAAGGGGACTAAGGACCATATCTTCCTATAAATATGACTATATCAGATTTCTAACATCACAAGGGGACTAAGGACCTTATCGTTCTATAAATATGATTACATCATAGTAGTGTTCCACATGGGAGAAAAGACTTGAGGTATAAAACCCTGGGTGTATGTGAGTGAAATATCTGAATTTTCCATGCAAGTTACAAATACAAGCTAGACACTGATCCTAAGTGGAATTTTTCCTTCACCTTGAGTGAAGCCTAGATACAAGGAAAATGCAGGTCTATGTCAAGGTATCAAATGGCCAAATTGCTGAAACCCATATGGTTGACAATTCAGTCCATTGAATTGTTCTGACTAAAACAGAGGTACAGTGAGTGCATTTGCCATTTTCCCCACTGTAGAGCAATCTTGGAGTTGATATACATAATTAGCAGGGGACCTCAGGGTGCAGGGGGGTGCCTCCCTGTAAAAACATTGCTTGTGTTGTTTATGGGTTTTGTTTTGGGTTATGTTGTTTGTTGACAGACTGAATTGTCAATCATATGCGTTTCAACAATATAACCTTTGAATGCTTTGACATAGATCCAGAAAAGATAATCAGTTTCTTTTCTTGGTTAAATAGCTTATATAATTTCAGGAGCTTCTAAAAGGTGTCACAATCAGACAAGAAGCTCAATTTTCCAGCTTGTATCACTAAGGATTGCCTGCAACTTTCATTCTAAGGTGTCCATATATCACATAAACCCTTCTCTACTCTCCCAGTTCCCTTTTTTAGGAACAGCCCAGTTGATGGACAGTCCATCATAACTAAAACATCAGTCCCAAAATTGGAACAAATTAAGGTGGCTCTCCTCAAGTTTGGAAGTCTAAATAATAAATTAACTGAGTTTTAGGTGCTCCTGCATTTGGAAAGTAACTATGTCTGTGTAGTTACTGAGACTTAATTTAAATGTAAAGAGACCACTCCGTCATTAACTGGGTTTTGTACTTTTCATGTTTTCAAACCCGATGGCAACTTTTGTAGAGTCTCCACATTTTCAAATAGATACCACCTGCAGCACATCTCTAAGGACCCACAAAATGAGCCAACTGAACTTCATCACTTAAGACAGGATTAATTATTAACTATTAATTTGCAACAGAATACAACCTTTGTTTCCTGATAACCACATATGATTCTGCAGTCTTCTAAATGATCTCCCAGTTAGCAGAAACTTCATTATTTTAGGTGATGAATTACCCTTCAACAAATTAGGACACCTATACCTCCAGTATAGGATAAGACTAAATGTTCCTAGATTTAATAATCCAAAACTCCCTTGAGCAGTTGGTAATCAAACCTAATGGAGGACACAGCAATCTTGACCTGATTCTTACAAATATGTCTGACTCTTACTTCTCTGGCATCTTCTTCCATAATGAAATCTACCATATACTTGTGACTTTCTCCTTTAAACTTCCACCAACAGCAAATCTCACTAAATTTAAAGATAATAAATGTGCCAACTTCAACCTACTCTATGATGAAATATCAAAATTCACTTTTGACAGCACCACCTCTAACATGATACAGTAGCAAGCCTCACTTAGGAAAACATATAGAACTAGCAGTCACTACCAGAACCCAGTAACATGCAAACTTCAAAAGTAAATCAGTGCTGTGGTCCACTACAATAAATAATTTATTTAACAAAAACTTCTTAAACTATATAAAAGAACCAACACCCCTCTTCTTAAGGAAAATATCAGAACCATTACAAAAAAATTGAAAAGTGCTACCAGGTCTGTCATAAAAGGAGATAATACCAGCACACGTATCTGGAATTTTGTAAATAATTATATGTCATTGGTGAATATTGAAATGATTTATGTAAGATGCTTATGTTACAACTGTATTAGAACTGTATGTTATGTGTTCATCAAACTTGTTTGTACAGACATGTCTTTTGAAAAGGGTCTGTAAAGTACTGATCTTAAAGATGTATCCACAGTGTGCCCTGCCGGAAGAGTACAGAAATGTACATACACTATTGGAACTGTTTAAATATATATATATTTTAAAGGTGGAAACTGGAATACATGAGGTTAACTTCTGTCTAGTAAACTTCAGAAATAGCTGATATTAAATTACTTTATGGCAGAAAGGAGACAAAATGTCTATGATGAGAAGCATTCTGTATTGACTTGGAAGTGTTTTATTGTTTTATGACTCCCAGTATCTACCATAGATCTGAGGTCTATGTATTTTCACAGGTAGATGCTAAATACTGCCAGATTCCAGCAGTGGGGGTTTCATATGGGATAGAGTCAGGTGACAAGAAATGATGTCATTCTGCAAACAATCCCAGCAGTAATATTTGAGATATTAATTTGAGAACTCTCTGAGAGAGAGAGAGAGCATTCTGTATTCTATCTTTGACCAGACAACATCAGCTAGAGGATCCATTCACCACACATTTGCCTTGGTCTGTAATTAAGTTAACTAGAGTATAGTAATTCTCTTAGATTTAATTAGGAATGTAGCAAAACTTAGCTTAGACATTTTCTTTATTTATTTGAGAATGTCCTGGAATGTTGTTTTAAGCATTTCCTGTGATTTTGAACTCTGATATCACTGTGAATATATATTTAGTATTGTCTTTTTCTTTTATTATTTATTATTAAATACATTTAAACTGTTCATTGTGGCTGATCTGTGTAGAGAAATGGAAGTTCTGAGAGTACTTGCATATTTATTTGGTGACACTGTGGAGGCTACTCCTAATAGCCTTGCTCTTGGTCAAACTACCCTTTGTATTAATAGTAACATTACACAGTAAGATTGGACACCCTTTCTTAAGGATCTTAAAGTAGCTGATCAGCTGGTCTGGGCAGAAAGGGGCATACCTAGTAAACCTCTGCCAGCCTTTCCCAGGTGTGTGTGTGTGTGTGTGTGTGTGTGTGTGTGTGTGTGTGTGTGTGTGTGTGTGTGTGTGTGTGTGTGTGTGTGTGTGTGTGTGTGTGTGTGTGTGTGTGTGTGTGTGTATAAAACAAATCTGCAAGAATGTGTGTGTCATCTACTTGGGCAGGGACACAGAGCACTGGTTGGACAGAGAGAGTGTTGGAGGAATTGGCTTGGAACCCTGGGTAAGGACTCAACTCTATAGCTCTGCCAGTGGGGAGTCATATTGGGGATCTAGAGAAATAGGGAGAAACCAGCCCCAGACTGACTGTGGTCTCTGTGTGCTCTTAAGGGAACCTGCACTTGATACAGAGAGCTACATCTTGAAATACTGTGTGTGTAACTTGTCAACCTCCCAAGGTACATCCCCCACCGGTGCTAGTGGTGGGGATTGAGACTCCTTCATTGCCAGTCCATCGGTAGGGCATCACATTTATTAGTTGGCAGTGGTGGGATATCCACATATTGGGATTCAGTGCTGTGGATATTGAACTCCTTTAGCCTGTAAACAGTGAAGACCGAGACATCTTTAAGCTAAAGAAAATGAGAGGCAGAGGCAACATGAAAAGGAGAAGCTGACTCTTTGCTAGGGTCATGGTGGTAATCAGGAAGGGAGTATCTCAACCCCAGAAACAACAAAGGTCAGTAAATTTCTTCCACAGTTTACAGAGGGTGATGACTTTCATAGTTTTATTCATATGTTTGAAAGGGTATGTAATTAGTATAATGTTGACCAAGGACACTGAGTACAGGTTCCTGACACCCTTACTCTACGATTAAGCTGTAACTGCTATTTCTAAATTGTCTGATACTGATTGCTTAAATATAATACTGTTAAAAATTGCTTATTAGAGTCTTTTTAAGTTAACACCTGAAGCTTATAGAAAACGGTTTTGTGAGCATAGATGCAAAGCAGATGAAAGTGTGCGTGAATATATTGCTGAACAAATCACTTATTTTCATATGTGGGTGAGTGGCTGTCAGGTCACCACTTTTGAAGGGCTGGGAGAAGGAAAAAGCCCTTAGCACTTTGCCTGAGGACATGACAATCTAGTTAGCAGATAGGGAATGCAATACCACAAATTAATTGGGGGAAAAGGGAGACCTGTACCTAGCATGTATGGCATCACTACACAGGAAAGGGATACTCAATGCTGCTCATGGTTCTAAGGGAACCCATGCCGGGCAGCCTAAATCACCCCAACAGAGTCCACCAGTAACAGGGGAAGCCACAAGTTCAGGTACACAGCCAGGACCAAGGGTTAAATGTTTTAAATGCAACCAGTGGGGCCATGTTGCATATAGATGTCCACGGACACAAGGTGGGGAAAAAAAGGTGGGAGAGCCTGTAAGTGGGAATGACAGGATATCAGCAATAAGTTGTCTGGAGACAACAAGGGTACCAAACTACCACAAGAGGTTATATCCTATCTTAGTATATGGGAAACAGGCTACTGCTAAGAGAGACACAGCCCCTGACCTAATCATTGTGAAACCTACAATGGTTAAAGAGGAGCACTACTTGCTTGGGCAGTCTACTCCAGTCAGCGCTTTAATAGGGACCCCATTCCAAATACCTTTGGATAGGGTTCACTTTGACTGGGAGGTGGAAAAGGAAGCAAGCAAGTAGGTGTGTTTGAGGAAATCCCTGCAGATGTCCAGGTGGCAGTACCTTGTGTGCATGCAGGTACATCCAGTCAGGCTTGGAGACAAGCATGTGGGTCTGGTAGTGGGGCGGGGGGGGCAGACAGACTGCACACTTAAACCCAGGATGGGTGAGGTGGCTACTTCAGGGAGGGAGCTACCTTATAGTAGTGAGACTGAAGTTGAGCCACAGCTGCTTGTGGATATTGATGTTCCCTTGAACAGAGTGACTGCAAGGATAGAGGTGAGTAGTAATACCCAGGCTGACAGTGAGGCATTGCTGTCAGAGGATTCCAGACTTCCTGGACTAGGGGAGCTTGAAAGGGTTACAAAGAGATAGTTGAGGTGGGCTCGCTGTCAGACCCTACATTACAAGACTTGAGGGAGGTCACTAGTGAGGCACCTGATTCTCAAGGAAAAGGGGAATCTGTATACTAGGAAAAAGGGTTACTGTATAGAGAGTGGACACCTGATGGAAGGCTAGAGGGTGAGAGAATACAACAGTTAGTAATACCCGGAGCCTGCCATCTGGCACTTCTAACCATAGCCCATGACATTCCCTTTGCAGGTCATATGGGCATAGACCATACAAAGAGACATATTATGCAGAACTTTTGTTGGCATGGGATTTCCAGGGATGTAACAGGGTACTGCAGGACCTGTGAGCAGTGCCAAAAAGTAGGCAAAGCAGGACACAAGGTCAAAGCTCCTTTGATGCCTTTGCCTGTGACTGAGGAGCCAATTCAGAGGGTAGCTCTGGATATTGTGGGGCCTTTGAGTACCCCAGGTTCCACAGGGAAGAAGTATATCCAATGGTAGTAGATTATGCTGCCAGATACCCTGAGGCAGTGGCCCTGTCCTCCATCCAGGCAGAAAAGGTGTCAAATGCCTTTTTAGAGATTTTTAGCAGGGTAGGTTTCCCAGAATAAATACTGACTGACAGATGTGCCAATTTCATGTCAGACCTGCTGGCTTGTCTGTGGAAGCACTGTGGGTTGAAGGACCTAAAGACCATCCCTGCCATCCCCAGACTAATGGTCTGCTGGACAGGTTAAACTGTACACTAAAGACCATACTGTGGGCATCTGCAGACCAGTTTAATGGAGAGTGGGACAAATATTTGCCCATCTGTTGTTTGCTTACAGAGAGGTGCCCCAGGAATCTACAGGTTTTTCACCCTTTGAGTTGTTGCATGGGCATAGGGTGAGGGGACCTCTGCATATGATTTGTGATAAGTATGAGGGTGAGTGTGTATCACACAAGGAGTCTGTTGTAGCATATGTTCTAAGCCTCAGGATAAGGCTCAGGAACCTCATGGGCTTGGCCCAGGAGAACCTGACAGAAGCCCAGCAGCAGTAAAAGGTCTGGTATGACAGGAATGCTCGAACCCAAAAGTATGCTGTGAGACAGCAGGTTATGGTTCTAATTCCTGTCAGACACAACAAGCTGCAGGCAAGTTAGGAGGGACCCTTCAAAGTGAAAAGTCAGTGATGTGAACAACATGGCAGAACTGCTTGGCAGGAGGCAGGGGCACAAACTGTACCATGTTAATATGCTGAATCCTTACCATGATAATGAGGCTCTTGTTCTAAGTATTTGCAGTAGGAGGAAGAAGGAGTCTGAGGGGGATCTATGGCTACAGCAAGTCAGCCAGCAAAATCCCAAATTATTATGGTGGAGCTTAGAGTTGCAGGCATATTATATGACAGTGCAACACTGTACTGGGGTCAGCAATGCCAATACAGATGGGCTCTCAAGACAGGCAATGGGGTAAGATATTCCCAGATAGGTTCATCCCGCTGAAGCAACATTTGTCAAGAGTCACTTAAAAAACTAGCTTGAGTCTTTGAGGGGGGAGAAGTCTCATAAAAGGATATACTGCCAGCACAGCTATCTGGAATTTTGTAAATAATTATATGTCATTTGTGAATATTGAAATGATTTGTGTATGATGCTTGTGTTACAACTGTATTAGAACTGCATGTTATGTGTATATCAAACCTGTTTGTACAGATGTCTGTTGAAAAGGGTTTGTAAAGGGCTGAGGGTAATGATGTATCCACAGTGTGCCCTGCTGGAAGAGAACAGAAATGTATATACACTACTGTAACTTTTTAAATGTGTATACTTTAACGGTGGAAACTGGAACACTGCAGGTTAACTTCAGTCTACTAAACTTCAGAAAAATAGCTGAAATTAAATTATTTTATTTATTTATTTATTTGCAGTTTGTTTGCCAGGATGGTCCATTGGGCCATGAGGAGCCCATTTTCAATGGAGTTCTGGGGAGAAAATCTCCAAGACTGTACAGTATTATAAAATTACAACAACATTATAATATACAAAATTGCAAAAATTATAAAATACAAAATTTAAGAAAACATATAAAATTATTACATGAGAATTAGAAAAAATGCATGGTAACAACAGTTGCAGAAAACTGGTAATTGAGGGAACAGATACTTGAATAAATCCTCACTAACAAATTAAGGATCTCATAGAGCATTGTATTTCTTACAGGAGTTATACGGTTAGTAGAGGCTTTTAGCAGATGTAATTAGCTGTAGAGACCAATAAAGTTATGGAATTTATGTAGGATGGGAGCAAGAGCTTTCCCATTGTGAGGTTAGGTATGAGTGAGGTAAGGTTTTGAAAATAGAAAGTCTGTTAGTTGTACTGATAAGTGGATGTAAAGAATTCCAATGGCATGCAAGGCAGAAGGATAGAAGTGTGCCTGGAGTGCATGCAGATTTATGTAACTCTATTAGATTTTGGGAGTTGGATTGAAGACATCTGTTAGGTAGATGCATTTGGAAGGTGGAGGCAAGGGAGGGGCAGACAGTGGGTCTGAAAATGAGCTTATGTGCTTGGATAAGTTGCATATAGGTAAGTAATTGGGCAACTCAAGCCAGTTCAGTTGATGAAGGGAAATGCAATGATGGGTATTTGATCTGTGTCCAGTTGCAAATTTAGAGATTTTATGGTAACAGGAGGAGAGTTATGACCTGCGGAAGGAATGCAGATAAGCAAAGATAGAGGCACCATACATAAGGGAAGGGATCAGGTATGTCTTAGCAAGAATGAGCCTGGTGGAGGGAGTGATGAAACACTTGTGGCGTTAAAGCATGCCAAGCTTCTTATGAGTTTTTTTGATATTCGCATAAATACTGCTATCAAACTTTAGCTGATCATCAATGAGGATTCCTAGCCGTTTAGCTGTGGGACTATTTCTAGAGTGGTGTTATTTTGGCTGGTGACAGAGAAAGCGTTTTTGTTGAGGGTACTGCTTTTAGAGGGGAGAAATATCATTAGTTTAGTCTTGGATGCATTCAGTGCTAGATGGTTGTGAAGCATCCATTGCTCAGTAGAAGAGAAGGCATCTTGAGTTAGTTTTATTAATGTGGAAGTGGAGGTGGCAGAGAATATTATTGTCGAGTTGGTGTATTGGATAAGGCTGGTGTTAGGGATGGCATGATAGAAGTCATTAATAAAAATATTGAAGAGAAGGGGACCTAGAGTTGAGCCCTGGGGCACACCTGTGGGAGTGTTTAGGAATGGTTTAATAGCTTTATTCCACTTAACTACTTGTTGCCTATTTGATAGGTAGCTGGTGAACCAGTTGAGAGAGGAGTGGGATAGGTTTAGTTGTAAGAGTTTGGTTAGGAGAGGGTTGCGAGAGATGGTGTCATAGGCCTTAGAGACATCAAGGAGGAGGGTGGATACAATACAACCAGAGTCACGGGCTTTGTTTATGGTTTTTAGGAAGGAGAGGAGGGCGGTAGTGGTGCTATGGCCTGGGCAGAATCCATGCTGGGTGGAAGTAAAAAGTTTGTTATCTATGAGATAGGAAGGGGTTGAAGGTGAATGCATTTTTCAAGACGTTTTGAAATTGGCGATAAGATAGCAATGGGACAGAAGTTTGAGATACCATTATTGTTACCACCCTTGTGGAGTGGGATAATATATGCCTTTTTCCATAGCTGGGGAACATGGGACTCTGAAATTGATCGATTTATTAGGATGCAGATAGGGAAGGTAATGGCGTCTGCAGCTATTTTTAGAAAGTAGGAGGGTATGTCATCAGGGGCATTAGAACATGGCTTCAAGTTTAGTAGAAATCTTTTTATAGTTGAGATGGGGATGGGGTTCATGGAGAAGGGGGGAGGTGGAGCTAGAGGAACTGGAGGATAAAGGGATCTGTGAAGGTATATGTGGGGAAGGTGGATTATTAGTGAAGGATGATGTTAGTTTGGCAATGGAGTTGATAAAGAATGAGTTGAATTCCATAGCTATTTCTGAGTGAGAGACATTTGGATCGGGGCATGGGTTTTCTTTTTGACCTGGGTTATAGACAGAGGAGATTTCATTCCAGAATTTTCTGGGGTTATTGTTGAGACTGCTTGGAGTGTGGGGAAATAGGCTTTACGGTCTGATATACTAAGGTTTTTAACTTTATTGCGAAGTGTTTTATAATCATTAAGTGAGATTATAGTTTTAGTTTTATAGTGACGTTTCCAAGCTTTATCACAGAGTCACAAAGTAGCTAGGGTATTCTTGGTTAGCCAGGGGACAGAGTTAGTTTTTATATGTTTTGTTTTCCAGGGGGTAAAGGAGTGTAGCAGGTTTAAGAAGATTGTATTAAAATAGGTAACAGCATTTTCTAGGGATCAAGTTTTTAGTGGATTCCAGTTGGTTCTTTTTAGTGTGTTCAAGAATTCATTGGGGTTGAAGTTTTTAGGTGCTGAGTAGTGGTGTAGATATGGATTATTTGTGGGCAGGAAGGAAGACGATGGGTAAATGTGGGAAGATGGTCACCTAGTGGATTAGGAAGGATACCACTATCAGAGATTTAATGGGGATGGGACACTAGAATCCAGTCTAGGGTGCTACTGGAGAGGAGGTCTTTCGAAGGTCTAGTTGTGGAATTAATAAGTTGTCGCCTCACAGTAAGATGCTGTCCAGATCGATTCTCAGCTAGAGCGTCTTCTGCAAGGAGATATGCGTGAATGGGCATATCTTCATTGAAGGTTGTGTGTCAGGGCTGGCAACTCGGCACGTAAAAATCAACTGCCAATCATTAGTGGACCGGAGTTCTGCTGTGACGACCCCTAACCGGGAAAAGTTAAAAGACACGATGAGTGAAATTATACAGATTTATGTTTAAGGAATTAGCTGGAGATTTAATATAGTCCCATTTGATGTTAACATCTCCCAAGATTATAGTTTCATTGGTGATATTGGTAGAGAGCCAGGAGAAAATGTTCTCAAGGATTGAGACATTGTTGCCGGGAGGGATGTAGAGTGAGACAATGCATATTAACTTATGTTTATTTACCTGAAGAAGGGCTAGAATTAATTCAACCTTGCCAAATTTGGGAACAAGTTTAGAGTTGGGGGTAACTGAGAGGCATGAGGAGTAGAGGAGAGCAACACATCCACCTTGTTTATTTGTTCTATCTTTTCTGATAATACTAAAGTTGGGAGGAGTTAATTCAGAGTCTAATATATAAGGTTTAAGCCAGGTTTTGGAGATGGAAAGAATATCAGGTTTATTATGGAGAAGCCAGGCGTGGATGTTAGGGATTTTGTTACATATGCTCTGAGCATTTAATGCTGTGATGTGGAGGGATTTGGTAGCTTAGTGGGGGGGGGATTAGAGTTATGTGAGGGAGAAGGGCCATGGTTTGGGTGAATGTCACCAGAGACGAGGATAGAGATGAAATGATGATGAGTGACATCTACAACAACTGGAAAGGCCACAGAAATACCTCACAAAGAGGATTACTGGCCTCAAACAGATGCCCTATGCAGACCATCTCAAAAAACTACAGCTTTACTCCATCGCATATCGCCTACTCAGGGGCAATCTCTGCCTAACATACAAAGCTATGTCAAACCCAGAGCTGTTGGACATGCTCCACTTAAAGAAATCCCAATCCCTCCGAGCTACATGCTCTAGGGACCTAAACCTTGTCACCACAATAAACAGAACATGCTGGAGGGATAGATTCCTGTCCCAGAGACTTCCCATACTCTGGAACAGACTACCTATCTATGTCAAACAGAGCTCCTCATTAGCACTCTTCAAAAAAAATCTTGATGATTGGATGAGAAATAGGAAATTCACCCCGAGGATCACTTCTGTGGCTCTGCTCGACAGGGGCACAGGAAAATTATTTTCTTGGGTGGTGAAAGCCAGGGTACATTTTTTGGCTAGGCTTGTATGGGCCCTAGGGCTGATAGTCTAGTACCTACCTATGAACCTATGAGTGAAGAGGTTTTTAACAAGCTTAGTAACTATTATATTGGTTGTAAGCTGTATGGAGTTTGGGCTAATATAGATAGGAGTTGTGTTTTTGGGCTGAGATAATACTTTATAGTGAAAAAGTGTGATATTGTTGAGGGGGTAGAGGCAAGGGATATGCAGGTGTAGGAGTGTGTGTGTGTGTGTGTGTGTGTGTGTGTGTGTGTGTGTGTGTGTGTGTGTGTGTGTGTGTGTGTGTGTGTGTGTGTGTGTGTGTGTGTGTGTGTGTGTGTGTGTGTGTGTTAAGTAGGATGAGATAGTTGAGTGAAGTGAGGGAGTGTGATTGGCAGAGAGAGGTGTGGTAAGATACTTTAAGTAGGATAAGGAAGTGAGACTTAGTGTTAGAGTTAGGAGAGAGGCTAGTTTGGTTGTCATGGTATTTATTTGGATAAGGTTGGAAGTAGTTTTAAGCTGCGATGGTAGTGTCTAGGAGAGATTGGAAATTGTGGAGTGAGCAGGGTGGGGATGGAGTAACGTATGGGTTAGCTAGGGTAATTTGATTATGGGAGTGGTATGTATTTTGATTGGATATGGGTGTGAGTGAAGCACTATAAGTGTAGAGGGTCTAGGGGTGGGTGGGATTTGGGGGTAGGGTGGGGAGGGGAGTGAGCCCCTAGGGTGAATGGAACGGGTTGATCCAAGGAGAAGGAGGTGAAGTAAGCAAGAATAAAACAATCAGTATAGTAAGACTAAAACAAAGCAAGAAAAAAACAATCAGTATAATTGAATTAAGACAAGGCTCAGAGATGCAGATATGTCTGAGGGGAGCTTTGTCACACAAAAAGATTCTACTTTTTGAAAAAAATATATTAGTTTGATTGGAAGTAACACTGGCAGAGACTAAAGAGAATTGAGACCTACAACATTCATGGCTAAATGTTGTTTAGGTTTGATTATATGAAATTTGGTTAAGTTAATTTGGGGAAATACACTGGGAAAGGAATTAGTACTGGGCTATCATAAATTAGAATTTAGGAATAAAATAATGGAGTAATACTGCCACCCAGTGGCCAAACTTTGAAATGGCTATAAGTTATCACTGGAGGAAAATGGGCAGGGAAAGTGAAGGAAAAATGAAGGGAAAGACGGGCTTACAGATGGCAGCAGGCTGCTAGCATGCACATGGCTAAAAATGTTTTCAGGAGAAAAGCACAATTTAGTTACACACACTGTCTTCCTTGGGATATGCAGAATTTTTGCTTAGTTATTGATGGACCGGAGAAAAAAATTTGTTTGCAGTTACTTCAGGGCAGGAAGATTCTTACTGTAATGAGAAGTGCACGGAGAGAAAGGAGCACAGAAAGAAGCTATCTGCAATGGAAAAAAGGAAATGGTTATTATTCAACTGAAGTATATAAAAGGAAATCACGCTAAAAACAGCATTAAGGGGATTACATAGAATCTTTTATGAGCATGTGAGCATAAAGAGCAATGTTTTAAGAGGAAGAAAGTGAATAAGGATAGCAACTATGTAATGGTTAAGTCATAGACAAGAAAAAGTAATTGGTAGACTGAGAAACACAAGTTTGGAAGGAACAGATATACTACAGCTAGGAAAGGATAGCATACACAAGGAAAGAATTACACTGTGAAAATGCCTCGAGAAATCAACAGATGCAGCTTATTAAATTAGGACTAGCAATGGGTTTCATTCAATTACACTAAGAAATGTGAGCACAATAAATGCAGTTTCATTCAGTTACACTAGGAAATACAAGCACAATAAATGCAGTTTCCTTCAGTTACATTAAGAAATGCGAGCACAATAAATGCAGTTACAGAGGGTGAAAGTATAGCTAGCAATGCGATTACCCTGAGGAGTGTGAGCAGATAAACCACAGATAAATTCATTTTGTAGATTACAGAGCTTTACAACGTGAGTCAAGTCGCATTATACTAAACCCTAAAACCATGTGCATAGTTTGAAAATAGCCCACTCAGAGGCAGCAATTAACAGTTTCCAATGCGACCATAGAAATAAGGAATATCAGAATAAAGTTACACACAGCTGAGTTAAGCTATATTCAATTACTTTGGTGGCAGTCCTAATTGGTTGCGTGCAGCTGAGATTTTACACACTGTTCTTTCCTTTAACAGCAGCTCAATTTAACAGCATGTTATACAGAATTTATGGCAGGAAGGAGAAACTATGTCTGTGCTGAGAAGCTTTCTGTATTGTCTTGGAAGTATTTTATTGTTTTATGACTTCCAGATCTGCCATAGATCTGCGGTCTATGCATAAGTAGATGCTAAATACTGCCAGATTCCAGCAGTAGGGGTTTCACCAGAGATAGAGTCAGATGACAAGAAATTATGTCATTCTGCAAGCTATCCCAGCAGTAATATTTGCGATTTTAATTTGAGAATTCTCTGAGAGAGAGCGACAGCATTCTATATTCTGACTTTGACCTGACAACATCAGCTAGAGGATCCATTCACTACACATTTGCCTTGCTCTGTAAGTAAGTTAACTAGGGTATAGTAATTCTCTTAGATATAGTCAGGAATATAGCAAAGCTTAGCTTAGATATTTTTCTTTATTTATTTGAGATGGTCCTGCAATGCTGTTTTAAATATTTCCTGTGATTTTTGTAATATGATATCACTGTAAATATGTATTTAGTATGATCTTGTCTTTTTATTATTAATTGCATTTAAACCTTTCATTGTGGCTGATCTGTGCAGAGATATTTAAGTTCTGAGAGTACTTGGATATTTGTTGACACTGTGTAGGCCACTCCTAACAGCCTTGCTATCGGTCAAACTACCCTTTGTATTAATGGTAACATTACACGGTAAGATTGGACACCCTTTGTTAAGGGCCTTAAAGTAGCTGATCAGGTGTTCTGATGGCAGTGATAACTGCCTTATAGTCTGAGCAGAAGGGGACATAGCTAGTAAACCTGTGCCAGCCTTTCCCAGGTGTGTATGTGTGTGTGTGTGTGTGTGTGAAACAAATCTCCAAGAGTGTGTGTGTGTCTGCTATTTGGGCAGGGACATGAATCACTGTTAGGACAGAGAGAGTGTTGGATGGCTTGGCTTGGAAGTACTCAACTCTATAGTTATGACAGTGGGGAGTCTTACTGGGAATCTGGAGAAAGAGGGAGAAACCAGCCCCGGACTAACTGTGGTCTCTGAGTGCTCTTAAGGGAAATTGCACTTAATGCAGAAAGCTGCATCTGGAAATACTGTGTGTGTACCTTGTCATCCTCTCAGTGTGCATCCCTCAATGGTGCCAGTGGTGAGGATTGAAGTTCCTTGATTATTGGTCTAGTGGTGGGGCATCACAAGGTCTAATACAAGAGCCCATAAATTTATGCTGGTCCCTGCAACCAAGAATAAGTATAAATCCTTTGTAAGCTGTATTATAAAGCTAAGAAACAATACTCTGCATTGCTGTGAACTTATTCAAAATTATGCCTCCTACCCTGACCCAATGGACTGTCCCAATACCCTACAATCAAACTCATTGCCAACTTGACCCCCACAGCTTGTATCCAAAGCCATGCATTAGTTGAATCTGTTACTCCTCCAGTTATCTCTAAGGATCATCTACTGAAAGTGATAACTAAGGCCAAAATACTACCTCCATTAGACCTGAGAATATATCTGGTTACTAAATTAATAGTGTTAAACATGCCCTTACAGTCATATTCTTTAAACTATTTAACTTATATTTAGCTACTTGTTTTGTCCCTAATGTGTGGTGTACTGTAGTCATGATGCCCAAACATAAAAAGGACATTTCAGCGGGTTCCATTTAGATGTTCGAAGGTCCTTTTACATGAAAACGAAAAGAGCGGCATGTATTGTGCGAACCAAGGAAACGCCGAATGTCCAAAACTGCAAAATTCAAAATGTCAATGTCATGGTTGGCCTGTCTGCGGTATAGCTTCGTAAGGTAAGTGTGCCATAGTTACGGACCTTAGGGTTAGGGTGCGGGTTAAGGTAAGTGCATAGATAGGTAAGGTATGTAAGGTATAGTGTAGGGTTAGAATTAGGGTTTTCTTAAATGTATGTGTTTGGATTATTTATTTTGTGTTGGTATATCTCTGTAGAGTAAGTGTGTGATAGTTACGGACCTTAGGATTAGGGTGCGGGTTAAGGTAAGTGCATAGAGAGTAATGTATGTAAGGTTTAGTGTATGGTTAGAAGTAGGGTTTTGGTGTTTTACTTTAGGGTTAGAAGTAGGGTTTTGGTTAGTGTATGTATGTGGTTTATTTATTTTGTTTGGGTAGGCAGTATGTAGTGGGAGGTGTAGTTGGCTGACTATGGGGATTCGACATTTTGAATTTCGCAGTTTAGTGCGTTCAGCATATTCGCCAGTCGCGCAATATGTGTCAGTGTTTTCACATTCGCTTAAAAGGATTTTTGCTAATATAATATAGACCCCATTTTAGCTGCCCCAGGTAGCTACAGAGCTTTCAGACTTACATGCTACATCTGCAAAGCCATGTAATGTATTATAACTGACCTCATCAATTACAATATTAAGATTCTTATTTGAATCAACTTACAAAGTTTGGACTTTGTCATAAAGTTCTTTAAAAGGGTTACAGAGTCTAAAGACAATGGCCATGCTGTACACACAGTGTATCTTGACTTGATGGAGGCCACCAGCAACTTATCAGTGACTTGGGCTGCAAGGCTAAGCTTAAAAAGACCCCAGTAGTCATTGGCCTAGTACACACCTATGAAATTATGAATACCATTCCCCATGCTGGCATCATAAATATGCTAAATACATTAAAAAGCAACCCCTTTTTGGTAAGCAAATTAAAGACAAAACTTAAACAGTGCAAGTTGTTGGAGTCTCATCAAACATATGGAAGTGATCAACAGTGTGTTTCAGATCTCCAAGCAAAGAGACAATTCCAATGGTTAATAAAGTTTGCAGATGACTGCAAACTGGGAATTGTTGCTGAGTCACCCACTGACACCCAAATCCTCCAAAATGAATTGTGTTTAGTAACTCTGGTGTTCTAAAATCTATGTCAAAGTAAGTGCCAAAACGATGAGTATTGTCACTTTTGGTGAACAACCCCTCACCTCATTATGCTATACAGTCAACTCACCACTATAATATGAAAATATAGTCAGGGACCTAGAATCTTGGATTGATAGTTACCTCTCTTTTGGCAGGAAACCATTTATTTAACACAGCTAATTCCAGCAGGAATATGTTCAAGGTTAAAAGAGGTAATCTTTCCCTTACACCCAGCAATGACCACACCAATTATTAATTGCAATATATATTTCAGGATGCATCTCATTAAACATATCAAACAATTAAAAAGACTGACAAGTTTTCTAACCAATAAGATCACAGTTCTAATGAGCTATCAAGTGAGTCAGGAAGCTTGATACCTTTTTTCAGTGTCTTATAGGCTTTTGAGTGGAGCTCTCAGCCTTGCTTACCACACTATAAGAGACCCAGCTCCTGTACCTCCACAAGCCCGATATCTCCACCAGTACAAGGACCAAGGATATAAATGTTCACTAATTGATAAACAAAGCATGGTAGATGGACAGAACTATAACTCAGGATCTCCCAAACCTCTGGAGTAGACTCTCTTTGATGTTAAGCAGTTTGATTCACTATATTCATTTAAACATAATCTAGATTACTGGATGGACATTCTCAAATTTACTTTGTGGCTGACTGGTATGGTCATTCCAGAAAAAGGAGGTGTGGCCTAAGGGTGGGATCTAGCAGGGCATAAATGGTCATAAGACTATATGGCATTAGAATATATATGAAATCTTTGAAATCCCTTTGTATTCATTTTTCTTTCTAATTTTTTTCTCTAGCTTCTCCTGTTTCAGTTTTACTGTAGCTATATTTTTCCTTTAACTCTTGCCAATACATCTTAGACTGTTGGACTGCATTTGTTAAACACTATCCTAGAAGTGTAGTGGTTCTTGGAAGATTTGATTGTAATACCAAAGCAGTAGTCTATTTAAGTCAGTGAGTGTCACATGATGTGTTTTATATTGGTAGGAAAGAACATCATAAGTTCATAGGTTCGTAGGTAGGTAGGTACTAGGCTATTTGGCCCTAGGGCCTATATAAGCCTAGCCAAAAAGGTACCGTGGCTTTTGCCACCTAAGAAAATTACTTTCCTGTGCCCCTGTCAAGCATAGCCACAGAAGTGATCCCCAGGGTGAATTTCCTATTTCTCATCCAATCATCAAGATTTTTCTTGAAGAGTGCTAATGAGGAGCTCTGTTTGACATATATAGGTAGTCTGTTTCAGAGTATGGGAAGTCTCTGGGACAGGAATATATCCCTGCAGCATGTTCTGTTTATTGTGGTGACAAGGTTTAGGTCCCTAGAGTGTGTAGCTTGGAGGGATTGGGTTTTCTTTAAGTGGAGCATGTCCAACAGCTCTGGGTTTGACATAGCTTTGCATGTTAGGCAGAGATCGCTTCTGAGTAGGCGATATCCGACGGAGTAAAGCTGGAGTTGTTTGAGACGGTCTGCATAGGGCATCTGTTTGAGGCCAGTAATCCTTTTTGTGAGGTATTTCTTCGGCCTTTCCAGTTGTTGTAGATGACTTGTGAGGTACATACCAAAAGGGGTGTTGTACTCTATAATGGGTCTAATGAGCTGAAAAAACATATTTATGAACATTACTTCGGTATTAGAAATGGCAACCTTAATAACGCTTTATTTAAACACCCCACGATGTGTAAAAATTTTAACAAATTTGTTTTTCTCATTTTAGAAAATAGTAGAAGTGCCTCAGCAAAATGGACCATGGAAAGATTATTTCAGTAAGTAAAACACATTTGGCAGTTGCGTTTAGATGCTTATACTTATCCTGGTAAAAAAGACTAGTTCTATCATACCTATTTTAAAATACAACCAACATTTTATTTCTTGAAATACCCATTACGTATTGTTTTGTTTTTTTAAGTCACATTTTTATTTTATTATTGTTTTGCTTAGGATATATGCTAAATGTAGCTTAAGACAGGTTCATAGATTGGTACTAGGCTATTGGCCCTAGGACCTATACAAGCCTAGCCATAACAATTCCCTGGATATTTCTTCCCACAATATTTACTTTATTTATTTTATTTATTTATTTATTTTAATCATTAACCATATGTGAACAAGTAGGTGGTTACAGTGAAGTAATTTCAATTTGTGATTGGTGGGGCATGTTATTTAATCAATGGTGTCAGTTGGAGGAGCAGTTTTAAAAGAGTCCTGTAGAGGGCAAATACATAACGTCTACATTGTTTATTTGCTACATTGTGATAAACCTTTGATTTTGTGTTTCAGTAAACAGTGATGCATTTCTTGTGTTCTTCGATCGAGTTTGGAGGTAACATTGGATAAGTTATTGTCAAAACTGGAAAGGTTGGGACTTGAAACCATATATCAGAATGCATATGTTGAAAATACATCTATTACCACCTGTAATTTGATGTTCTATAACAATACAATAACAGCTATAAATGAAAAATTGTGCTATGATACAATTTATATAGATTTAACTTCAGCATTTGACAGAGTTATACACAAAACACCTATCAATAAATTAGAACAACTAGGTATTGATGTACTCTTGATAAGATAGATATCTGCATGGCTTACAAATAGGCCATGAAATGTATCATACAGTAACTGGACAGATGAAATTCTTGGTTACAGTCAGGGTGTCCCACTGAGCTACTGTTCTAGGCCCTTACTTGTTTAGATTGTGAGCCAGATTCAATAGAGCCTACACTAAGTGTATACTAAGTGTACGTGTTAAGTATTCAACAATATTCTTATCAAACTTTTTGTGTTTTCTAGTCACTCAGAAAGATTACACTAAGTGTGCATGTATTCTGCACTTTGTGATAACCTTTGTGAATCCCTCTCAATATTTAAAACTGTATAGGTAAACAAATGTTGTGATGCTGCATATCTGGAGCACATGTAATCTCAACATCTAACGAATGATGTTCAACCCAGAGTTAGAATCCCTTGTGACTCAATAACAGCCATTTCAACAGTTTCCATGCCTTATTTGGGTACAGCCAAAACAAGTAGGAGTACTTATGTCACACAGAGACATTTGGACTTAGCTTTGACTGTTTATGTAATATTACATATTTTAATATGCACTTTATCTTATTCAGTGAGTTGAAATGTCTTTAAATACATGAAATAAGTATGCATACTTGCAGATACTTATGCAAATATTGTACCTCCAGATAAATATTGCACTAAAGTGTTAGTAATGATATATGTAGTAACCTCATGCTAGTTCAATTCCTCATTCCTTTCAGTAGTACCAGAAGGATATTAACATTTACACCACCTGATTTTAAGCATATTCTTGGCAGTACAATTTTGATTTGTGCTTTATTCATTTTACACAATTAATACAAGATCTTATACATGCCTTTTTTCACTTCATGGTTAACTGTTTTTCACAGTGCAATTTCATATGCTCTCCATTTCAGAATACAAAATGTTAATACCAAATAATACAATGGACATTACAACATCTCATTTTGTGGTGCCTTCACATGGCAGAAGTTAGTCTGTACAAACAAAATACCTCAATTTCTTGTAACATCAACTTAACTTCAAGATATACAAGTATATCTATGAATGTCAACTTGACTCTGAAATAAAAAAAAATTCTTTCTTCTTTTCTTCTTACTGTCTTTTTAGTCAGTGACTGGAATCTCTATTCAATGTCCTCTTTTAATGGTACAATAGACTAGGTAGATATTATGATGAAATTATGACTTGTTTCAGAGCTCCCTCTGATTGCCTGATGTGTGGTCTCATCCATTGCTGGGTGTCCCAATGGTTCCTCAACTGGCTGCAAAGTGTTAATTTTAAACTAAATGACTATGAATTGTAGAACTCCACTGACCTACTAGTGCTTGAAAGCATGGCTATGCCTCTCCACCACTACACATGAAGTCTAGTTCTAGGTACACTGTCACAGTTTTCGAGTGCCATTACAGCCAGAAGTGGACTTCATGTCTGGTGACTGGGAAGCACAGCAATGGTTACAGGATGCAAATGTCAGTGTAGAAGATGAAAAACGTAATAATTTTTATATGATGCAGAAAATAATTACTTTTATTCAAGCAGAATCATCCGCAGGAAATAATGAAATTTAATACAGTAAATTATTATTTACCACAACTAGAAATTGCTGTGGGCTTCAGAAATTGAAAAGACAAATTGATATATTGCTACATTGATATACTGTCATAATCCCCTCTCACATTTCTATAGACATTTATTGAATGGTTTGTCATTTAAGAATTATTTTCCTAAACAAAAAAAAAAGGTAATTTATAATGGTTACTTGTCAAAACATATTAAAAAAGGAATTATTAAATGCCAAATAAAATGCAGTTTAGTACAGTCTACATTTTAACACAGCAGAGTAATTAAAGTAATGTGACAGATGGTGAGAGCATGCATAGTTCTAACATTTGTGAACTATGTGGTGGCATTTAATACAAGACAGTAATGGAGTGGGTATAGCTAGCCATCAGTGACACTTTACACAATAGTAGGGAACATAAACTGTAATCAGAAAAAATATTGCTTGATAATAGACTGAAGGAAACAAGTGTCAAATAAATTATCTGTAGAGGGAAACCAGTCCATGTAAGGCCTTGAGAAGCAAGAACCATTCTGTCCAGGCAAGACTGAGAAGGAAAATTAGCTAGAGCAACATGGACCCATGACATGAGAGCCACACTCAGTCTGCAGAAGATCCATGCATGACAGCTGAATAGGACAAACTGAAGGGCATCATAACAAAAGTATGAGACCAAAGTTAACCGCGCCTAACAAGATGGCAATGAGATGATGAACAGTGAGTAAAGCTGCTATTCCCTCCCTGCACCTCTTACATACATGTTACAAGCCTAATATTCCTTCTTTACTGAGGTTTATGACCCCGGGGTCATACATAAGAAAATATGCCATCAGGTTGAGGACATCTACAACCTCTGGAAAATGCCATCTGCAAGTGACAATATTTTACATTTAAAATGATAAAATATGTCATCTGATAAACTGATTTTGGTGAATGCTGTGTTGATGAAATACTCCTCATCAGATGGTCATATCCCTGATATACAGGCACAGTATAAGTACCCCATCAGTTATTTGTTTGAGTCAACAATAACAGATCTACTTCTACCTGACAGGCAGACAGGGTTCTGTGGTTGATGACATGTTGTCTCGGTTTTAAGTTACAAGGGAAAAGAAAGTAATACTACAGATTTACAACTGAGCAAAAAGTGGGCAGATCTCTGAAGCAATTGTTAGACCTTCATGTATAAGATATATTTGAGATGCAAGACCAGAACTCCTAGCTTTTCTTTGTCTGCAGTGTGATAAACTGACTGAAACTTTTGTGGGATAGCTGTGAAATTGGGAAGGAAACCCAAGTTACTTTGCATTTTTTTTGTTGTTGGTTTGAACAGATAAAATATATAAACACTAAAAAATAAAATAAACTGCATGACAAGCAAGACAACCTATTTAATAAGCACTGTATCTCTTTCTTATCTAATAAATTAGATTTCTTACTGAAAAAAAAATATATACATACACATAAAGATATATATACATATGAATATACATATATCGATATATATTTATCTATCTATATATATATATATATATATATATATATATATATATATATATATATATATATATATATATATATATATATATATATATATATATATATATATATATGTGTGTGTGTGTGTGTATATATATATATATATATATATATATATATATATATATATATATATATATATATATTTATATATGTGTATATGGGTCTAGGACACATGCTCGACTAGCATATGTCCGAATCACAAAACATCGAACACACATACATGAAAGCGCTTAACATCAAAAAGCGCTTCCATGTGTGTGTAGTTAAAAAAAATCTACGTTTCTGCAGGGGGGCTTTGCCCACCTGCACTCTCAACTTGGGGGGCTACACCCCCCCACACCCCCCTACTTTATTATTCTCACTCCGAGTTCTCACTACAGTGGGGCAAAGGGAATTTTCCCTTACTCGCACTGTAGTCCGATCTACGAAACAGGCACACATACATGGAAGCGCTTGTCGATGTTAAGCGCTTTCGTGTATGTGTGTTCGATGTTTTGTGATTCGGACATATGCTAGTCGAGCATGTGTCCGGATCCCATATACATATATATATATATATATATATATATATATGTACAAAAGTGAAAACTCTCTAGATAAAAAAAAGATATTTTCATGCAAAATAAAATCAGAATTAAAAATAATGATTCACTTTAATTGGCCCAGTAAATATTTAAAAGCTTTCCATGGTTTGAATAATTTTAGCACTGACATTTGCCTTACACAGTAATATGACTAATTAATCTAGAAGTCAGTGATTTTTGCTGGTATTCATACCACATCCAGTAATACCATGCTGTCCGCTGCTGTTATGTAAATGTATGAACACAAGCTAGTAATTCAAATTACAATGCTATTCTAGATGGCAAAATAAATTGTATAATGTGTTATTTAATGAATTGTTTAATTATGTTCTTAATGATTAACAATGTATAAAATCTAATGGCAGTCATTAACATTCATTATTCTGAAATAAGTTACTAAACACATGCGATATCTTCAACAGGCTAAATGTCCGTTCATCCCTAGAATTCTCTTAGTATTTCTCTGATAATGGCTATCAATGGCACAACTGCATTTCTGATCATGTTCATAGATTCATAGCTGTACCACCAGGGCTTTTATAAAGCCTAGCCATGCTAACCAAATGTAGCCCACAGGCTATTGAACCATAGAGTATATTTAAAGGCTGTATGTTAGTTATAGCATGATTTAAAGGCTGTCACTGTCCCTTAAGGAAATATGTGTCAGACCAGGGGTGAATTTCTGATTTTCCATCCTCTATTTCAGGCTGCACTTGAGTAGGGTTAGGGAAGGGCTCCAATTCCTATGGATGGGAAGCCTATTCCAGAGAATGGGAATTCTCTAAGATATGTGCCTGTCCATCCAACATGTTCTGTTTAAGTCACACACAAAGTTTAAATCCTTACATCCATTTTTTTTCTTAGTGGCGTTCATTCTGTGGATATGCAAATGCTCCATCAGAGTGGGATCCAAAGATGCCTAGTATGACAGACAAATTGCTTGTAAGCAGTATGTATGAAACAGAGTGCAGAGATAGGGCTTTGAGACAATCTGCATAAGACATTGTGTTTTTTTGTGAGGAACCTCTGTGAATATTCCAGTTGACACATATGTCTGGTCAGGTACATATAGAAGGGGGTGTTATACTCAATTATGTGTCTGATGATGACCAAGTACAGTGGCATTATCACTTCCCTGAACCTAGATGCCATGCCTTTACTTATAGGTTGAATGACACAGAATAATTTTCTTACAGCCATAGACATACGTTGGTTGAAAGCAGGTTACTACCTTCAGAAGTCCTCAAATCCTTGACTATTGTGTCTACATTTAGTGTTTTTTACCAATGAGGTAGTTTTCCTGAGTGGTAAATATCCCAAAAGGTGCTATTATGCATTTCTTGGCACTGAGTTTTAAGTCATGGCTTTGACACTGGTCATTTGTCTGTATTAGAACTTCCTGTAAGATGTTAGTATCTTGGCAGGTTTCAATGATTGCTCCTAGCTTGCAAACATCAGCAAACTTGGTAGGCCAGAGATCCTTAACATTCACCTTGACATCCAAAACGTATATGCCGAAAAAGAGTGGACCCAGCACAGAGTCTTGGGGGACTCCACTGGTGATCATCCTCTTTTGTGGAGATCATCTTTTCAATCCTAACTTCCAGGATCCTGTCTGTGAGCCAGCTGACTATCCTGCAAGTTACCTAGGGGTTTATGCCTAATTCCATGAGTTTGTTTACAATGCCCAAGTGGGGTATTGTATCAAATGCCTTAACTAGAGCAAGGCATGCAGTATGTATCTTTTTGTCCTCATCAATTGCCTTGGTGATCTTCTCAAAGAAGTCCACCAGGGTCAGTAGGCATGAAATGCCTTTGCTGAAGCTAAACTGAGGAGGATCCAGTGTCTGAAGGTTTTCCAAGCCATTGTTAATCATTTTCATGATAATTATTTCCATGACTTTGTATATGAGACTAGCCAGACTAATGGGTCAGTAATTCCCAGGATCCATTGATGGTTCACTCTTGTGCAGAAGGATAACCATTGCAGACTTCTATCATGTGGCACACAGCCTGGTGGAAGCTATGGTTGAATAGTGACACCAGTGGCCCTGACAGGTCATATTTCAGACCATTTAGGAGGCATCCTAGGATATTATCAAAGCACAATGAAGCTGTATTCTTGGACTCAGAAAGGGCATCGAAGATCTGCTGATAGTTGGAAGGGTAATGTTAGAGCTGAATTTGTCAGCCAAAAGATTTGCTATTCTCCTGGTTCCATGAAAGTGGCTTCCTTTACCAACAGTTCTACACACTGTTGTGTGCTGCTTTTGAGGTTTTTCAAACATAGCTAGAGAGGACATTATGGTTGCCTGGGACCTATATTTATATCAAAATTTGCTTTGATGGACTTAATTAGTCTTCTTAGTTGTCTGTTCAGTTTGTTGAGACAGTTTTTATCTTTTTTTGTGTGAAATTTCCTAATTTTAGCTATGACTTTTTTTCTTTTTCTGTACAACCATTTAATTTTGAATTCCAGCAGGGTGGTTTGTTTTTTGAGTTAACTTTGGGCTTACTTCTTGTAGGCAGAGCAGCCTCTATGCAGTCACTGATATTGCTGTACAGAGCTTCTGTAAATAATTCTGCATAGACTGCTGTGTTACCTGGGTTTAGAGGGGCTTGAATTTTGACAAATTGATTCTTAATAAAAGGTATGAGGATGATCTCTTCTTTTTATGGACAGGTAGTAAGAGAGAATTGTATCTCTTTTATGAAGAAATTAATACACTTACAGAATACCTCAAGTTTACAATGGAGGAATCAACTAGTAGCATCAATTTTTTAGATGTCCATATAGAGAGGTTGAGCAGTGGGCAACTCAATACAGGCATTTATAGGAAGTCCTGCTACAGGAATACCCTGTTACACAGACAGAGTATGCATCCTAGGTTTGTCTTTGATAATATTATTAAGGGACAGGCCTTTAGAGCGTCCAGGTTAAATCCAACATGAGAAGGGTACAATGAAGAGCTTAGGAACTTGAAAGGAAAGTTACTACACAGATCATATAATGCACAAGATATAGATAATATCTATCAGAGTATGGAAGAATACAGAAATGAGAGAGCCAGCCCTTATTTTTCTGATTTTGGTAGTAGATGGTATAATGCACCTTCCAGTCTGGTAGTTTTAGGTAATGGAACTAAAACTATACAGAAATTTTCTGTTTTATACTTATGATTTTGGAGACATCAGGGACATTATTTGTAGACATTGGCAAATCCTGATGACTGAACCATTAATTAAAGAAATAGTGGGAGAAAATCCCCAATTTCTTTTTAGAAATAAGAAGAATTTGCATAGAATGCTTTGTTATTCCAATGAGCAGATGGTTCCAAGACATCCCAGTAGAATTGGTACATTTTCATGTAACAACTGTAACTACTGTCCCTACATTTTTAAACATAATATGTTTGTACACCCAGTAACCACACAGTGTTATCAGTTTAACGTAGTGGCCAACTGTAACTCAGAACACATAGTTTATTTAGCAATATGCACACGTTGCCCTGCATTTTATGTAGGCAAAACTGATAGGAGGCTTAAAGATCGTATCAGAGAACATCTATACTAGATACGCATTCGTTCCAATACTAATGCCCTATCCAAACATATTCTTGAATTAGGGACAGAACATACATTTTGTTTCTTGGTGATTTAAATGAATCATTCTGGTATCAGGGGTGGAGATGTCAGGAATCACAAGGAAAGAATGGAAGTTAAATGGATAATACAGTTTAAAGCACATGCCAGTCCAGGGTTAAATGATAAAATTCCCCTGAAACCTGTCTTGAAAAATAGGAAGTTGGTAGTTAGGTAAATCATGGGGTTAGTATACCAGTGTTTAAAATTATGTTCTGTGATATATATTTATTTTACATGTTAATATGTATCTATTTTTAATCATGGTAACTCTGTTACATACTCATTCATTGTTGAATTTTATCCATATGGATGTAATGTTTTAATATGCTTATTTGTTATGATACATTTTTAAATGCACTTGACAGTGTTCAGCCTATGACTTTAAGAGGAGTGCTGACTTGATTGGTATCAATTAGCTAATTGCCAGTTAGATATATAGTAGTAGGTGATTTTACACTCTGATTGTTCAAGGTTTGACAAAGCCTCTTGGTGAAAGCGCTTACCTTCACATGTGTCTGGAATAAAAGGATATTATTTTTACTTTGTCTCTGGATTTTATCTACCTGCTGTTGGAATTTATATTAAATACTATCACTGTTAGAGACTATACCTCGAGTGCATAGATATATGCTGAACTCTTGGTTCTGTGCTGGGTTGCTCCTGAGCATCTGTATTTATTACAGTTACTTTGCACTTTCTTGGCTACGGTGCATTTATCCCTTGGTGGGTGACGTGTCTATTTTCAGTTTACTCTTAATAAAAGGTAGTTTACCTCGGAGTAGTTTCTAACTGTTGCATGCTTTGCTGGGGATTACAGACTTGATTTTTATTTCAAATGTTGCAACTTTGTGGTCTCATCTTACCAGAGAGGGCACATCACTTGGGGGGAATGCAGTGTTCTACCATATTTGTGAGGACCAGGTTCAATATATTTGTAACTCTAGTAGGAGTATGCACAAACTGATCCAGAGTGCTTGTGTTTACAAAGTCTATGAATCTCTGTGCCTAAAAATGTTGGGTCACGTAAGATTGCCAGTTTATACAAGGATAATTAACTACCATCATGAGTATGGTATTTGGTTAAATGGTGTCTCCAATAGCTCTAAGTATGAGCTATGAGTTTTGTGAGACACAGATGGTAATCTATAGCTTGCTATGATATGGTCTGGGGCTTTGTCTACGGTAATCTGAAAGTGGAGGAACTCTAGTGTGCCATCCTGTTTAACAAACCTAGAGGTATGTTTGTTACTGATGTAGATCAAGACACCTCCACCTTTAGTTAGATCAAGACACCACCACCTTTAGTCCCTCTCTGTGCAGTTCTTGGCATAAATCTGTGGAAGGCATTAAATCTTTGCACTGCTGGAGTACTCTTTGCAGCTTTAAACCATGTGTCCATAACTGCACAGACGTCTGCATTCTCCAAGGTGAGGAGATTTGGAGGGGATAGAACATCTTGTTTAGACTCCTGGCATTGAGCAATAACACCTTTAAATATTCCTTTTTTAGATTTTGCTAAATTGGAAGGTTTACCAATTTAGCATTGCCTAAAAAGGCTCTGTGGAGAAGGATAGTGTTTTAGCCAATATTTGAAAGCCTAGATAGAAACAGTACAGGCCATCCATGGCAAAGCTATATAGTTTAACCATGTCCTCCTACATTGAGAAATAGTGTATCCCCCTAGAATGACACCAAAAACTAAGCCAGTGTTAAAGTCAATCATCTGGCCAGTGAAAGGCACATACCACCCTGTGAGGTATAGTACAAGAGTTCAATAATGTCTCTCTTCATGTAGTCTAGTGAGGTACATCTTAGGTCATTTACACCTGCGTGGACTATGACTGAATCGTTCTGGACATGTGGTGCAATGACTTGAGTGCATGTGTAACTTGGCTCCTGATAGGCAATTGACCATTATTTTATCCTTGTTCATCCTGGTGAGTGAGACATCAGTATGTTGAACAATGGAGTGCCCTATGAATAGAGCCCTGGGTAGTGTATTGGTTTGGCTTATGGGCATGGCAGTTGAGGCTCCACTGGGTGTTACTGTATGTGCAGTCTTAAGTGTTGTTTCTGTTGAGTGCTTTCAGATTTGCTGAGGATACATTTTGCAGAGAGAATGTCTTGGAGGCCTTTGGATTTGGGAATATTGCATTTAAGTTCCTCAGCATAATTACTTCTATGTATGGAGTGTGACTATGTGTGTTAAGTACAGTGGGTGTGTTTCTGACACCCAGTCTGTTAATATGAATGTTTGCATAAAAGAGTTTTGCCTCCAGAGACATGGTTATCAGTAAACACTAGACAATTATTACATTGTCTCATTATATCCATATCCACTAAACTGGCTATGTTGAAATTAGGCAAGTGCATATTGACAATGTCAGGTCCTTTATTATGTGAGCTACAAGGGTGCGGAGCACACAGTGTTAATAAGGGGCTGACTAATGGTGCTTTTGGGGCTAGAGTCTGTACTAGGCTAAATAATACTAAATGCAATGGGCAGTGCTGCACTATACACAGGCTAGCTGCTCTCTGCTACTCAACACACAGACTAATTCCTGTATCTGTACTAGGCTAAATAATACTAAATGCAATGGACAGTGCTGCTCTATACACAGGCTAGCTGCTCTCTGCTACTCAACGCACAAACTAGTTCCTGTATCTGTACTAGTTTAAATAATACTAAATACAATGGACAGTGCTGCTCTATACACAGGCTAGCTGCTCTCTGCTACTCAGCACACAAACTAGTTCCTGTATGCTAGTCAACGAGCAAAGAAGAGTTACTGGCACAGTTTCAGAAGTGAGTTTGTAGGGAAGGTTTAGATTCTAGATGTCTGCATCTATACTGGGCACTATTAACTCTCACTGCATAATGGGTAATGGCCCACAAATGTATGCACTTAAAACATGCACAACTCGCTTCTAAGTCCTCTGGCCAATAAAATGACTACAATTACAGTTTGTTTATGTGTTTCTTAACTAAAACAGACCAGGCTATCACCCAATGCTAGTAGATGGACTATCCCAGTCCTCTACACACACACACACACACACACACACACACACACACACACACACACACACACACACACACACACACACACACACACACACACATACACACACACATGCTTGAATGTGGTGTAATGCTACTAACAATATAACTTATTCAAACTACCTGGACAAAGCATTTTCAAGTACATGGGCCCTTAAAATGATTTAAAGTGCAAAATCAATAAGTAAAGCAAAAATAAAGCAGTAGCACTCAAACACATGAAGTGCAAAATAATAAAATATGTCTCTTACCTACCAGGCTGAGAGGGTTGGGAAACAATTCAAGATGCAAAAAGCAGGCTAGCAAGATGGGGCTCCAATCAAATAAAGCCAATGTTGGAGCTTTGCTCTTGTGATTAATGTTTCAGTGGTGGATGGGGAAGACACGCAGAAAAGGGAACAGAAAGGCACTGGGATGTAACTTTAAGCAGGTAAATGATAAGCAGAATATAAGACTCTGGCAGGAAAACTGGAATATAAACAGATGTAAAAGCATTGAAGCACCAATGGCGGCTGGTGACTTCAGATCAAAGGGAGGCTGCAGGAGATGGCTGAATGGATGGGGTCAATGGGAAGGGGTGTGACCAACTAGAAAGGGGAGGAGCTATGCTCTAAACCACAAAAACTGTAACTTTAATTAAATACGCTGCCCTGGGTGCCAAACCGTCATTATGAGAGTCCAATCAAGACAAAATGAAGTGTAGAAGAAAAAAAATATTTCAATCCATTGGTTGCATGACAGCTTACTTTATATCTAGATGTGAAGCAGAGCACCTCTGTTCAAAAGGAACCTGGGCAAGTGGATGCAAATCAAATTCTTACCAAGGATAGCACCCACAATCTTCCCGGACATGGGCTGTCATTGCTAAATACATTACTGGCTATTGACTAGAGTATCTATGGTATTATACTAGGATGAATGGCTAGGCTTGAAATGACCTTCTGGTTGATAGCCTAGTAACCTCCTATGATCCTATGAACCTGTAAAACTAAATCTAAAGGGAAAAGTTCAGATGCTCATGAAGTGTGAGGTGAGCAGCATGTATTAGATTTGTCTGTCTATGACAACGAAGACCACCTTACTCATAACAAAGTGTATCAGAAATGATAAATTACATGGGTAAACTATCAAGAAAGTGGATTCAACATGTCTGGAAGAGAGGAAAAATGCTCCCACAGCTGTAAAAGTTCTAGCAGAATCAAAACTAGCATATTCAGATTTAATTTGGGTATAGAAAACACTGAAACTGAACCGGAAGGTAATGCCACCCTCAAGTTCTATAAGTTTTCTGTGGTAAGGCCTATTTGGTGATCTGGAACTACAAAAGTGAAAACTATAGAATTTTCATCTAAACTATGATGGACTAACTGTGTAACACTCCTTGTACCTTTTGAAGAAAAGGCAAGCCAGATGTCAGCCATTTCTATGGGAAGTTGATCTTAGTGTTACTTCACTGTTGCATATTATCTGGTCCCCACTGTGCAGGATAGAGGACACTTTCATATCAACATCTTGTGAGGAAGCATTAATTTTACAAAGATTGATGGCCCAATAGTACCATCAGATTAAATGTTGGAGGAATGTCCTGATTATTAACAGATAAAAGTACTGTTCAGGAATAATAACCATGTGCTTGGAATGAGATCTGTGTCAGCTGTATTACAGAAAGCAGGGAGGCCAGGCTTTGCAAGTAATCTGCATGCATAGTGCTATCAAGATATTAAATTGGTGGCAGGTAACAGTGATGGCATGCCTAGCATAATTATTACCATGGGCACTTAGATCTTACACTGTCACAAAGCTGAAATTATCTTGTACTGATAGACAGCAGTTATTGAATATTTGCAAATCTTTCAACATTATTACACCTGTTGCAAGTATTACTACAGAATGTGTTAGCATGAGAATAGGCAGTTACTAATCTACCACCAGGACAACAAAGAGCATTATCATAAATGATGGGGTAAGCTCCACTTGGCATGGTTATACCTATTTGGCTGGTATGTGATATTTGTCATTGTAGTGTAGTATTAGTGCAATTTAACCTCACAAGTTTCTGGGTGGTATAGAAACACCCACTGCATTTGTTCAGTGTTCTTAATTTAAAGCTGAAGAAGTTGTATGCCCAGGCTGACTGAAATGGCCTTCGCTTGGTATGGATATCATATATATTTTTCCTTTATACCTACTGAACAAGTTTTATGCTGCTAACTGAGCAGTGTCCACTGGCTTCAATATTCATTCCTAGAAAAGTGATGTCTACGGTGCTGCATATATAGGAAGTAAATGGGCCTTCTAGACTGCTGTATGAAATGTAACAGAAGAAAGATGGTGGTTATCCCTTAGCAGTACAGTGCATATTCTTAGTGGCACAACTGCCTGTTAACAAGTTGAGTATTTAGAGACACTCCAAATACCTGATCTGTCAATGACATATAAACTAATGGCAACATGATGACCTGAGATTATTAAGTGGCTACATATGAGTTTTTCCCAGTAGGAAAGGAACAGTTGCAAGTTGTCAGAGCATAATACAGAGTTTGAAAGGTGATCTTTCTCAAAAAATATCATGCCAACGTATGAAAAATATAATTCCAGGGTACTGGAAACAGACAACAAAAAGCTATTTGGCATGGAGAAAAACATCTATCAAACAGCAGTAGTGGCCTGAAATAAACAAATCAAAGTATTATCTCAGGCCACTTGGAAGTATTCAAACTTTCTGCAAGTCTTGTATATTTTAAATTTGTTCCCAATAACCTAGTGTCCTGTGCATCAAAGATAAGGTGTAATGTGATGAAACTCATGTCAATTTAAACATAACAATGAAAGCGGCACATTGCTGTGGGACATTATTTTCCAAGTATGCCTCACTGAATTACTTTTCCAGTTGATCACAACTACCAGTCTGACCTAGAAGGTACAATGGGATTTAATAATGGAAAATGCTCAGATTAAGAAGTAGCACAATGCATTCTATTTATCAGTCTGAAAAAGAGATGATTATGTTAGAGGGTCGAGCTAAACAAGGTGTGCAGGTGATAACTTATAGAAATGAAGGTGTATCATGGCTTCAGACAATAAACTCTCATGCTAAACTATTTCATTTTTTGAAGTGAGGGCATGAAAAATTAATGTTTTAGAAAAGAAATCATATGACTTGTGGCAGAGATTTTGTGAACAGGCCATGTGGAATTCAACTTAGGAGAATTTTAACAAACATCTTGTTCATCTGATCTGTAAATGCATAAGTTAATTATAAAACACATTTTATTCTGCCTGTGTGAGTCAGTACATACTGATGAGATGGGTCTGTCTGTCACATTCAAACACTGGGAACTTAAGCTTCAAATGCTTAAACTGACACTGTTTTCTAGGCAGGTTACTTGTAGAACCTGAGTACATTTATGGCTACAACATTCATTTAGGTTAATTTCTGATACTGTTTTGCTAACTGCATGGGGTGCCATGACTCTATTACTATCACTTTGACATATATTTCAATGCTTTATTTCAACAGGATCCTGCAAATGCTGCATGCCTTGATACATCTATTTAGCAGATGTTGATCTATGTTTCCTAATGTGCTGTAATCCATACTTGGGAATCCAATGTTGCCCCTGCACTTTCCACACCATGGTCATCTCAGCTCTATTTTTTTGTCTGCTGGTAATATCAGCAGATGTGGAAAACATGCAACAACTATTCTACATTCTAGATTAGCAAAGTGGGTTGACTGGGAAACTGTCACAGAATGATTAGTGATTGGATGTATTTTACTATTTTGTATTATGGGTGAAAATAATAGCATCAACATTTTCACAAAAGATATGCAGTCATTTAAAGTAGTAACAAAGGCTTCTGGTATGATGTCTCACAAAGTTTTGAAGACAAAGGCAGCTGCCTTTATCAGAAATGAAGGTTCAGATTTCATTATGAAGTGGAAATGGCATCCACTCACTGCCAGCCCCATCCACCCTACTGTTTACTCCTGCACCAAATTCAAGTAGAAACCACGTGGTAGTTAGACAGCCACCATTAAAGAATATTCCAGTTTCATGGTGGTTGATGCACCAAAACATATGACAGAAACTAAATGAACTTATTATGTATTTGAGGAAAGGAGAGAAAGAAGAAACATGATGGGACTTCCAGCTATCTTTAAGATTCATTAAAATCAAACGGCAACACCATTAAAAAACACATAACAAAATAACAGGTCTTCTACATATGTTCATGTGTTAGAAGCTTGTGACATACTTACTCGCTGCCACTTGCTTTCTAAATACAATTAATCAAAATCCCACTAGCCAGACTACCCATAACTGCTTAGCCCTCCAGAAATCTGATCCTATAACACTTTATAGCCCTAACCGATTCTTAACTGTAACCCTAAAACTCCCACCAAATTCCTAACCCTAATCTTTGCTTTCTAAACCAAAACTCCTTCCCAATTGCTAACCTAAAACCTCCTTTCTGATCCCTATATCGAAAACACCTTTCCTACTCCCTAACCCTAAACTCTCTTACTGTTCCCTAACCTAAAATTCCTTCCTTCTTCTTAACCCTAAAGCTCTTCCTGCTTCCTAAACAAAAACACCTCTCTCTCCATGGCTGCTGCACTTAACTCACTCAAATTCAAATAATGTATTCAGGTAAGGTGTGATAACTGCTTACCCAAATTGTTATTCAAAGTCAGTTGTGGTGCTGATATAATGGTTGCAGTGCATACCTCACAGACAAAACGTATAGGCTTTGATTCTTACCTTTGAATGGGAAATTGGCTAGGCTTAAAATTGTCCAGCTAACCTAATACTTATCTATGAAATTATGAACGAGAGGCAACCTACATAAACTATGAAGCACTCAAGTCCTTGGCTTCAAGAAAGTGTTTTTCTAGCACATGTGACTCATTCACTTGTAGATGAACTCAAAATAACTAGACAAGAAGAAAGAGAAATAGCTTGGAAATAGATTGCAAACTGCTCAGGATTGATATGACATACTATGTTTTATGGAGAAGATCAAAGAAGCAGAAAATAATGATCCACACGTGGAGTTATTTCTTGAGATAAAGATGAAGCTATATCTGAAATAAACAGGAAGAATAAGGTGTCACCTTAAGGCAGGTTATTAATTGGTTAGGGTGAAAGGTCAAATAGCCATATCCAAGTAGTCATTACTAATTATCATATTCTGCTTTCATGTGTAACTAAACATTACAACTTCTCCAAAGTCTAAAGCATTATGGAGAATAGTTCTATAAATTCTCTGAGTGTTTGCTAAAATAGCATGAATTATATAATAGCATATATATTAGAGATAATTATTGCCTTGGAATGTGAGTACTTTCAAACAAGAAAAACACTACAGTGTTTCTTGCCATTGCATAAATACTGTAAAGAAATAGGAATGTTTTAGAGTGTGGTGTTTCTGAGGAAATGGCAGAATATCGAAGTTCAAGGACAGAGTATAAAATTCTTGGGCATACTTGCTGTAAGTGGGATTAATGTTCTTCCTGTTTCTTATTCTGTCTGCTCTAAGGCATCTACGTTCTGAGCTCTGCTGGAATGCTGAGCATGTCTCTGTTTTTCTTTCAGACTTTATACCTTCCTAAGGCTCCATATGAACTCCCATGTCTCACACAGTTAATTAATTAGACACTCCTTCAAGTTAAGAAATGTGATAGCATTTCTTTAGAATAACACGCTCTGCGAAACTGTGGGGAGATTTGTGATAAGCAACAGCTAAATAAACAATGAAAGTGTACTGTAAACACAGCATACGGTAACTTTGCAGACTGTATAACACAACAATGAACTGGGCTAATATATCATATCCACTACAGCTTCTGACCTAAAAGTAGGCCATGGCCATTCATGACTTTTTTGCATTATAAGACAAAAAATATTAATCTTTTGTGGTAATGGTTTGTAACAGATTTTTACAGAGGTGTTGGTTAATTCCAACAATCTGGACAAGGAAAGCTACCTTTACTATAACCTGTTAACATTTCAGGGCAAACTTCTCTCCCCATAATTAATAATAGTTAATGATAACATAGTATTCCTCTGACAAATGATTACTTTTAGTTAACTTAATATTTCAATTCAGTATACGTGATAAGAGAATGAAGTATGTAAGACGTTGAACTTGAACTCTTAAGAAAGAATGTTTTAAATTCAGATTTACACTGTAGGAACATGGTGGTCCCTGAATTATAATGACTCTTACCAGGGCATAAAGACACTGAATCACAGATGTCAAGTAATACCCTTTATTGAACAAACATAGGTTTCAAGCTGTCGTGAGCTCTTCATTAGGAGTTATTAAGTTACTGATGTTAAATACAGATATAGGTATAAATATCTGTATTTAACATCAGTAACTTAACTTCTGATGAAAGGCTCATGCCAGCTCAAAAGCTCAAGTAACTGCAAGACCTATGTTCATCTGATAACAGGTATTACATCACATTTGTCTTCCAGTGTCTTTATGTTTTCTTTTAGTGGGCCAACACGGCATTTATTTTATTTTCTTTCTTACTACTAGGACAGATTGTACTCCAAGATTTGTCTTACTTCTGTACCAAAGACAATCTGAGATGGAGAATACACTTCTCTCAGTAACTTATGAAATGAAAATATCAATTGACCAAACTAATCAGAGAAGTTATTTCCCCTAACGTGTTGAGTATTCCAAAGATATTTGTCAATACCAGTTCTGGTTCTTGAAACTAAAGAACGATTACTTAAGCTATTTGATTACCAGGTTGCTGGGCTGTTTGAGTGTTTCTCTTGTAGTCAAGATCCGGACAATAGATGTAGATTATACTATAAGAATTAATAAAAACACTGAGGTTGTAACACAGATTTATGAGTTTCAGTAACAGTAAGCATGTGATTTAATTACGTTGAGACAAAAAAAAACAGTTTAAATTTCGTTACACTGTAGATAAGATTCATACAAGAATGCATCTATGTGGTTAGATCCTAGCACATGCCTGCAAACCTTTGGTACATGAACAAAGCTCCTGTTAATTTAACACGGGGTTGCTCTCCCTTCACTGTCTGGGAAGGAGAAGGTTATTTACTGCTGGTATGATGTGGACCTCATAATGCTACTACATAGTTACAGCAGTTGATTTTCCACTGTGACAATGCCTTTCTATACATTATAAATAAAATTATCATTTTCATATTGTATACAACAGACAAAATGCCTTTTTGTTTGCATAGTATGAATTCTATTTCAGCATAATTTATAACAGTTTTAAGGTTGTATATTGGTTTCCTCTTATTAGGAGCGGTCTTTTATCTGCCAAATACATTACTGAATTCTGCTACTATTTTTCATCCTATTGCCTCTTCTGTATAGCTCTTCCATATACAGACTACCTTTTCAATAAAATAATATCTCCCTGGATCTCCTGAGAGCTGCTCAGTATTTAGCTTCAGTTTGTATCTTCTTGCTGCCATAAATTCACTTTTATAATGTTGGTAGTCATACATTTAGTTATATATTTTCTCACTGAGTAGGTGAGCTGGTCTAGTGACAGTTTATAGCTATAATACAGAATGCCTGCATTTCCTGGATTCAGTTAAGGTACTAAGATCTTTCTAGCCATTCTTCCATTTGGATGTTACATACAGAAAAACAGTCATGACCCATCAAATGTGCACTTTACTAGAACATTTTGTCAGTGGCAGATAAAGATTAACTTTGGGCTGTTTTCAAATCATAGGCCCCTTGAACACAAAACATACACATGCTCTTTGACACACTTTCCCGATTGTATTAAATTGTATTCCTTGTACAATACAGTGCAGTTGTTACAGGGCATTTTAAATTTATTGTTTTGAACATTTTTCCAGTAAACAATGAAATAAAATGCATGCACCAATGACAAAACTGCCCAATTCAGAACATTTCCATCATAAAAGTCTACTCAGCCTTCTACAGTCCACCAGTATCAGTAAATATGCACAATCTCTGAAGTAGTATTTATTTATTTTATTTTTATTTATTTAACATTTGTTGACCGGGAAAGTCCAACTAGGTTCCACAGATCCTGTTTTCAGCGGAGGCCCAGGGAGAAATGCTCCAGAAAGTAAGAATAAAAGTCATCTAAATAATTCCACATTAAAGAAATCTGTAACAATGAAGAGGTTGCTGCTAGCAAACAACTTTATATGTCATTGTTTATTCATTTACAAATAAAGTGCCTGTTGCCCTTGAGGAATAAATTGCCTATGTTGCATGCATTAAAAAAATGATAAGCTAGTAATTTTGCAATAGGGAACGTATGGCAAACTGATAGCAAGTTCATAGTTACTACTCTAGGTATCTTCGCCAAAAAGGACTGCGGCATCCACCCCCTTTACAACACAGTACAGTATCAGCAATGCATCTATCTACTGTGGGAGTAGAACCCACAGCCTTCTGCATCAAAAGCAAGTACACTACCTGTTGTGCTATTAACAATGCAAGCAGATTTAGAATAAGCAGCACTAAATTTTTGTTCCCCTGCAGATCTCAGCTCCTTGTAAAATCTACTCAACACACAGTTGTATCTCTGAACTTTGCAGCACAAGAAATCTGGAAAAAGCCAAAATTTATTGGTGGGGGGGAGGCCAAAAACCAGGGTCACATTTTAAACATTGCTTGTATAATGTTGGAAAGTTGCTAGAATAAAATGCTGTGTTACCACCATACATGCAAAACAGTCAGAGAAACATACCACTATGCCAAATCAGCTGTTTTGTGAAAGAGAGGAAGACAAACTTAAATGGCTACCATTTAGTGAATTCAATTCTTACCATAGCTGTCAACCTCTTAGCACAAAACACCTGAACAAAGCCAATAATGGGGGAATACAGCCCCCAAACATATTCAGTGAATTCAGTTCTCACCATAGCCCTCAACCTCTTAGCAAAAAACATGTAGACAAAGCCAGTAATGGGGGGAATACAGCCCCCAAACATTCAGTGAATTCAGTTCTCACCATAGATAGCTCTCAACCTTAACACAAAATACCTGGACGAAGCCAATAATGGGGGAATACAGTCCCAAAAATAGGGAAAAATTTCAAATATCCATGTTATAAACTTAGACAACTGCTAGAATAAAAGGTTTTGTGTTACCATGTACTTTCTGAAGAATATGATGTCTGAAATTCAAATGCCTGTTATTTTTAAACATTTAATCAGGAAACTAGTCTGACTTGGAACAAAAGACAATTTTCATTAGAGCAGGGAGAAACTCCAGACACATCTTTGTAAGATGGGAGGACATGCAGACTCCACACAGAAGGCCCCCCAGCCAAGAATCAAACCAGAGAACCTGTAGCTGTCAGGCAGCAATGCTTCCAGTGCACCACTGCACTAAAGACTTTGCAAGGAAAAATGAAGATACAGAAACCACAGATTTTATGAGGAACAGAACAAATATGAGGCAAATGTTTTTACAAATGGTGGTGGATAGGGAATTCAGGTCCTTGCCACCTGCATCCAAGGTACAGGGTTCAAGCCTGAGTATCTCTACCCACCACCATGTGTTTTCTCTAGCCACCAGTATATAGCAACTGGGGCATTACACACACACACAGCAGTAATGTATCCAGTGACCATTTCCACACCTACCGGCTGTAAAAAAATGTATCCAGCCATTTCATGAAGCAGCAGTACAATCCAAGTCACGAACAAAGCCTCCAGTCCAGCAGCACAATCCAAGTTACAAACGAAGCCCGCGCAGCAGTGAAATCCCCATGAGAGCTCACCTCTCAGTCCTCATTGGTTCTGCCTGCAGCTGAAGCAGTCCGGAGCTCCTCTGTTCTGTGTGGTCATCACCGCACAGATTCCTGGGTATCTCACTGCATAGATTCCTGGGTAACTCTTCTTCTGTATCTGGACTGCTGACAAAGGCAGTCTGAGTTCCCAATGTGTGTGCACATGCGCGGAGGAGTCAGGACTCATGATTTTATTTTTGTTTTCTTGTTTTACAGTTTTTTCTAGGTGGGGGGGCTCCAGTCCTGCAGTCCTATAGCACGAGCCACCCTTGTGAAGCACCAATGCTGGAGCAGAATATACACTACTCTCACTACTGAAATTCTACCATAGTCTAATCAACCAGACTATGCAGAAATTTACGAGTAACATTGTTTTTGGAAAAAAAAATGTAGTGATAAATGACTATATGATGCTCAAATTAGATAGTAGCTTACAATTCTGCCACAATTGTGAGTGAATCTGCAAGAGTAAGATCCAAGACAGGCCTCAAAATACAATATCTTGCCTTTTTTTTAAGTAATCTTACTTATGGAAATAGAAGCACTCTATAATGCATAAACACAATTTTCCCTCAGCTCCAAAAGAAGCTATGTGTATAAGGTCCCAGAACAAACCAAAAAAGGGCAAACAGATAACCAAATAAATGCAAACAGCTAACTTTTGGGTTAAAACATTGAAAAAGCGTGTGTGTGTGTGTGTGTGTGTGTGTGTGTGTGTGCACCATGCATTCCTAACAAAAATGGATTATTTTTACCAAATGTTGTTGTTGGTCTTTCCGCTTTTCCCAGTTAGGGGTCGCCACAGCAGAACTCCGGTCCACTAATGATTGGCAGTACATTTTTCACGAACGCCGAGGTGCCAGCTCGATGTCTAACCTTCAACAAAGGCACGCCCATTTACACATGTCTTTCGAACGCCAACCCAACCATGGGGAGGACATGCAGACTCCACACAGAAGGCATTCCCCGCACACCTGCCGAGAATTGAACGGGAGAACCTCTTGCTGTGAGGCAACAACACTACCGCTGCTCTGTATAAACATGCTTTACCTACTCTCTCACAAAACTTTAACTTCTCTGAGCACTAATGCATGTGTGTTACTGTTTCAGAATGCCAAACTCATCATTGGCCTGCACTGAATAAACTACTATGGTCAGCACTCCATAGGATTCAGTTTTCTCATCTCATTTTTGCTCCCTGACAAGATCACAACAACTGCTGCTCTCCATTACTGTCTCTGAATGTTCAATACATCATGCAAGTCTCCAAATCAAGAGATTTAGTTTGGAATACTATGTATTTCCTTTATGAATCAAAACACTAAAATGCACTTTCCCCTAATATATGGAGATGGATGAAAACCAGAAACCAGCCTTAACAAAATTACATGTTCCAACTGGCACCAGACCAACAAGAAGGATGGAATGATAGGACCAGTAGTTCTAAAGTACAAAAACACAATGGTCTCGACAGAAGAACCAGAAGTTCAGTGACTGTATGTATATTAGCTGATGCTTCCATTGTGGAGTCAATGTGGGGCAGGGTCCTGTGTAAAAGGGTCTATGAAACATTATGGCATAAATGTGACATATGGCTCAGAAAAAATAGAAAGATACTATCTTGGAACACTACAAAAGCACTAATAATTGCCCAGTGGTGATAACCAGGACACTTAAGAGGTACTATTGATGTATGAAGATGCAAACATATATGCTGCAGAAAACCTTCAGAGATTAATATTATGAGGTGGAAGAAACCTATTCTAAGATTTCAATTAGGAAATGGCATATAACACTGTAATCAATACAAAATAATGCTCCTTGGGATTGTACTATTTTTTTCAGGCTATTACACATAATAAAACTTCCTTACTCCTTTCTTGCTGATACCTGCCTAACATAGCTAGGTTTCCCTAGAACTCCTGGTTTCACTGCAAACAACCCGATTGCCTGTAGCTTAATTTTACTCAAATCTAGTAAATGATTTTTTGCTATTTCTTTAATGTCTCCTTGCTGTTTTCTGCTGTTTAAAATATTTTTAGTGTCTCACTTCTGTTTTTCTGCTGTGAAAAACATTTTTTAGTGTTTCTTGCCTAAATTAGTGCAGCTAGTAGCTGTAGCACAGTCCAGATACAGGTTTACTGCATCTGGGTCTGTTTGTAGGCACTGTTGTATTCTGAGAACATTTTCTAATCCATCTTTAAATGGAAGGACCCTTGTGAGAGAAGCATGCTGACTGAAACCTGTCTGGTGAAGGGTGATTGGTCTAGGGTTTGGAGTAAGCACCCTCACTGGTTCTTTTGAGTTTTTTAAAGTTTTTTTTTTATGTTCTTATCTACTGGTATTTAAGTCCTGCATTTGAGTGGGTTTCTGCTGGCTTGCATGTTGTAAACCACGTTGCACTGCTGCTCAATTGTGCGTCATAACCGGATAGATTATTTTGACAGTTTTTCCCTTAGATACAGCTAGAGTGCATTAGTGTAGTCCTCATCTTTAGTACATATCTGGTCTCCGAAGTATTGCTAGTGAACTATGGCCTATTAAACCACCAGCCAAAGACCCTGTCAGAAATATCCATCTGCAGAGCACCTCCTAGCTTAGTCCTGAAAGCATCTACTTTATGATAACTCTTCTTCAAACCAAGCATTATGGACAGTTGGACTACCCTTGTTTCTCCAGCCAGCCTTGTTGACTTGGGTGTCCTGAGGTAGTATAGCAACTACCTCATGTACACTGACAACCCTCTACTAATAACTCACTCTAGTACAGAGTGTGAGAGATGTATCTACACCAAGAATCTTGAATCCCTGCTCTCTTGCACTCAAAGCAGTAACACTGAAGAGGTTGTCAACTCACCCACCACTACTCATGCACATAGTATGCATCCAACACATAAATTAACATACACGGAGGTTCTCTCAAAAAAATTACCAGAACCGCAGAGACCTCCACAACAAATGACTGCTACAATTAATACAGTTCTCACAGTACCCAAGACACATAGCAACACCAGTGTTTCACCTACCAAGCCCTTAAGGCATAACACTCAAAAACCAAATTCTCTTGTCATTAGAGACTCCATAATGAGACACATATATGTCCCACTTACCAGAATAGATAAGGAGAAAGTCATGGTCAGCTGTGCCAAGATTTGTCATATTACGCATGCACTCAGATCTCTCGGCAACAAGTATCATTATGATTTTGTCATAGTTCATGTTGGAGTGAATTACCAGAGATGTACTTCACTGGACTATATCAAGAAAGATATGATTAAGCTGTACAAATATTTGTCCCAGGTAGGTATGTCTCTAGCCTTAAACAGCATATTACCCTCACCTAGAATGATGCCACAGTATAAACAAAAACTGATCGATTTGAATAATTGGCTTAGCTTTTGTTGTCATTCAAAGAGAATCCAGTTTCTGTCAGCCTAGGATGACATGGTTAACAAACCTCTCTACTTTTCCAGAGATGGTTTGCACCTGACACCACTAGGCTTTCAGCTGCTGTCGAAGGCTCTTGCCTCCTCCGTAGAGCCTTTTTTTAGGCATGGTCTCAAAAACATAATTGCCGACACGAAAATTGCCAAACATAAGAAAATAAGGGTTATGCTAATAAATGATAAGAGCTTGAAACAAAAACTGCACAGCCTGGAAGCAGTTCTATCACAGGAGGCTGTAAATATCTGTGCAGATACAGAAACCTGGTTCAGTGCCTCAGACAGTACTCCAACCTTGCAAAGGCTAGAATGGCTTCCACACTTTCAGACTACAAAACAAATGTGGAGAACCAAAGGAGGCAGTGTTTCTATCTATATTAGAGATAAATTCACCTCTTGACTAGTTAGACTGGGCAACTTCATGGAGTTACTCCAAGTTCAGAGTACTGTGGGTAAGACCCCCATTCAAGTCATAGTTAGTTAAAGATCCCCCTCCATGGATCATGATGCGCATGAGGCCTACTTGACCAAACTGGAGTCAGTCCAAATATTGCCAAACACTCTGATCATGGGGGATTTCAATTATTCCACCATCAACTGGGAAACCTACTCTAGCTCTAACTCACTAGCACAAAAGTTTCTTGACCTTGTTATTTCAAGTGCCCTGGAACAAAATTTTCAAACCCCAACAAGACGAATAAACATACTAGATCTGGTCCTCACTAACATAACAAACAGATGCACTACAGCAACTGTTAGAGTCATCATGTTGGACATCCAGAATCAACAAACTTTACAACAAATGCAAAAAGTTGCTATCTAAGAGAGCTAAGGCAAGGCCCCAACAATGGAAAAGCACCCTCCTCAGCCTCAACAGGCAAATAAGACAACATGCCAAATCCTCTAAGGGTAACTTTGAGAAAAACTTAGCAATCATAGCCAACGATAACCATAAGATCATTTACAGCTACATACATAGCCTAAAAGGTAGGACCAAGCCTGTGCCAAACTAGTGTCTAATGGTATCACACTCACTGATCCTGCAGAGATAGCAAACCTGCTAGCAGAGAGATTTGGTGAAAATTTAACTCTTTTATCCCCTCCAAATTTATCACAAACCTTGCCCTCATCTTTCCCCTCACCCTACATATCCAAAGAGCCAGTCATTAAAGCCTCGTCTGATGCAAAAACACAGCCTCTAAAGGACCAGATGGCATCCCAGGCTGTCTTGTAAACAAGCTAAACATGAACTAACATCGCCATTAAGTACCGTATTTAATCACAGCCTAACCACAGGCTTTGTTCCTTTGGAATGGAGAAGAGCATCAGTTATTCCCCTCCACAGTGGTGGCTTAGCAACAGACCCAGGAAATTATAGCCCCATAAGTCTGACCAGTCTCATCTGTAAAGCCATGGAATGTCTCATCATGGACCTTATAAATAAAGACATAAGCGACCTACAAACTCTGGATCCATCCCAATACGCTTTCGTCAAGGGCATATCCTGCCTTTCACACCTGGTGGATTTCTTTGAAAATGTGACCAGGGCCACTGATGAGGGCAAATCTGTGCACACACCATACCTCAACTTGGCAAAGGCCTTTGACACAATCCCACACTCAGGCATTACCGATAAACTTACCAAACAGAATGTAAACCCCTCTACTGTAAGATGGGCTGCCAACTGGCTTACAAACCAGTCACACACTATTAAAGTGGGAGACTCCACATCAAACAGCAGACCTGTTACCAACAGGGTGTCACAACGTTCAGTGCTCGGCCCACTGTTTGGTATGTACTTCTCATATGTTCAGGCCAAAACTAAAGGGCTGTGGCTGACTAAGTTTGCAGATGACTGCAAACTGGGCACAATTATTAAATCCCCAAATGATGTCAGTATACTTCAGGACGGTCTAACACAAGCCAACAACTGGTGTCTTAGTCACGGTCTCAAACTGAATGCAAAGAAATGCATCATCATTCCCGTCGGTAAAAACAATGTCCCTTCATACTATCAAATTAACAATACCCTATGTACCTACAAAGTGGTAAGAGATCTGGGATCACATGTAGTCTATGACCTTAACTTTGACTACGTGTCTACTGTAGTAAGGCAGGCTTTCTACACAGCACTTTTGATTAGCAAAGGCATCTCCTCTAGAGCAAAGGAGGTTATAACCCCTCTATACTCTTCATTCACTAATCAAGCCCATAATTGAGTATAGTGCCCCTTTCAGCATGTACCATACAAGGAACCTACAGCAATTGGAGAAACTTCAGTGGTTTCTAAATAAGAGGGTCAAGGAACTCCAGAACATGGCTTATATAGACCAACTAAAGTCCCTATCACTATACTCAGTACTGTATAGACTTCTTAGGGGAGACTTATGCCTACATTACAGAGCAATTTCTGACCCAAACCTAATGAATTTGCTGCATATCCGTAAATCAAACGGGATTAGAGCTACTCATTCCAGGGACCTAAATATGGCCTGTGACTTGAATAGGACATGCTGGAGGGACAGATTTGTCTCCCAGCAACTGCTGTGTCATTAGTTTTGGCTTCCAATTCATGTGAAGCAGAGCACCTCTGTTCAAAAGGAACCTGGGCAAGTGGGTGCAAATCAAATTCTTACCAAGGATAGCACCCACAATCTTCCCGGACATGGGCTGTCATTGCTAAATACATTACTGGCTATTGACTAGAGTATCTATGGTATTATACTAGGATGAATGGCTAGGCTTGAAATGACCTTCTGGTTGATAGCCTAGTAACCTCCTATGATCCTATGAACCTGTAAAACTAAATCTAAAGGGAAAAGTTCAGATGCTCATGAAGTGTGAGGTGAGCAGCATGTATTAGATTTGTCTGTCTATGACAACGGAAGACCACCTTACTCATAACAAAGTGTATCAGAAATGATAAATTACATGGGTAAACTATCAAGAAAGTGGATGCAACATGTCTGGAAGAGAGGAAAAATGCTCCCACAGCTGTAAAAGTTCTAGCAGAATCAAAACTAGCATATTCAGATTTAATTTGGGTATAGAAAACACTGAAACTGAACCGGAAGGTAATGCCACCCTCAAGTTCTATAAGTTTTCTGTGGTAAGGCCTATTTGGTGATCTGGAACTACAAAAGTGAAAACTATAGAATTTTCATCTAAACTATGATGGACTAACTGTGTAACACTCCTTGTACCTTTTGAAGAAAAGGCAAGCCAGATGTCAACCATTTCTATGGGAAGTTGATCTTAGTGTTACTTCACTGTTGCATATTATCCGGTCCCCACTGTCCAGGATAGAGGACACTTTCATATCAACATCTTGTGAGGAAGCATTAATTTTACAAAGATTGATGGCCCAATAGTACCATCAGATTAAATGTTGGAGGAATGTCCTGATTATTAACAGATAAAAGTACTGTTCAGGAATAATAACCATGTGCTTGGAATGAGATCTGTGTCAGCTGTATTACAGAAAGCAGGGAGGCCAGGCTTTGCAAGTAATCTGCATGCATAGTGCTATCAAGATATTACATTGGTGACAGGTAACAGTGATGGCATGCCTAGCATAATTCTTACCATGGGCACTTAGATCTTACACTGTCACAAAGCTGAAACTATCTTGTACTGATAGACAGCAGTTATTGAATATTTGCACATCTTTCAACATTATTACACCTGTTGCAAGTATTACTACAGAATGTGTTAGCATGAGAATAGGCAGTTACTAATCTACCACCAGGACAACAAAGAGCATTATCATAAATGATGGGGTAAGCTCCACTTGGCATGGTTATACCTATTTGGCTGGTATGTGATATTTGTCATTGTAGTGTAGTATTAGTGCAATTTAACCTCACAAGTTTCTGGGTGGTATAGAAACACCCACTGCATTTGTTCAGTGTTCTTAATTTAAAGCTGAAGAAGTTGTATGCCCAGGCTGACTGAGATGGCCTTTGCTTGGTATGGATATCATATATGTTTTTCCTTTATACCTACTGAACAAGTTTTACGCTGCTAACTGAGCAGTGTCCACTGGCTTCAATATTCATTCCTAGAAAAGTGATGTCTACGGTGCTGCATATATAGGAAGTAAATGGGCCTTGTAGACTGCTGTATGAAATGTAACAGAAGAAAGATGGTGGTTATCCCTTAGCAGTACAGTGGCACAACTGCCTGTTAACAAGTTGAGTATTTAGAGACACTCCAAATACCTGATCTGTCAATGACATATAAACTAATGGCAACATGATGACCTGAGATTATTAAGTGGCTACATATGAGTTTTTCCCAGTTGGAAAGGAACAGTTGCAAGTTGTCAGAGCATAATACAGAGTTTGAAAGGTGATCTTTCTCAAAAAATATCATGCCAACGTATGAAAAATATAATTCCAGGATACTGGAAACAGACAACAAAAAGCTATTTGGCATGGAGAAAAACATCTATCAAACAGCAGTAGGGGCCTGAAATAAACAAATCAAAGTATTATCTCAGGCCACTTGGAAGTATTCAAACTTTCTGCAAGTCTTGTATATTTTAAATTTGTTCCCAATAACCTAGTGTCCTGTGCATCAAAGATAAGGTGTAATGTGATGAAACTCATGTCAATTTAAACATAACAATGAAAGCGGCACATTGCTGTGGGACATTATTTTCCAAGTATGCCTCACTGAATTACTTTTCCAGTTGATCACAACTACCAGTCTGACCTAGAAGGTACAATGGGATTTAATAATGGAAAATGCTCAGATTAAGAAGTAGCACAATGCATTCTATTTATCAGTCTGAAAAAGAGATGATTATGTTAGAAGGTCGAGCTAAACAAGGTGTGCAGGTGATAACTTATAGAAATGAAGGTGTATCATGGCTTCAGACAATAAACTCTCATGCTAAACTATTTCATTTTTTGAAGTGAGGGCATGAATAATTAATGTTTTAGAAAAGAAATCATATGACTTGTGGCAGAGATTTTGTGAACAGGCCATGTGGAATTCAACTTAGGAGAATTTTAACAAACATCTTGTTCATCTGATCTGTAAATGCATAAGTTAATTATAAAACACATTCTATTCTGCCTGTGTGAGTCAGTACATACTGATGAGATGGGTCTGTCTGTCACATTCAAACACTGGGAACTTAAGCTTCAAATGCTTAAATTGACACTGTTTTCTAGGCAGGTTACTTGTAGAACCCGAGTACATTTATGGCTACAACATTCATTTAGGTTAATTTCTGATACTGTTTTGCTAACTGCATGGGGTGCCATGACTCTATTACTATCACTTTGACATATATTTCAATGCTTTATTTCAACAGGATCCTGCAAATGCTGCATGTCTTGATACATCTATTCAGCAGATGTTGATCTATGTTTCCTAATGTGCTGTAATCCATACTTGGGAATCCAATGTTGCCCCTGCACTTTCCACACCATGGTCATCTCAGCTCTATTTTTTGTCTGCTGGTAATATCAGCAGATGTGGAAAACATGCAGCAACTATTCTACATTCTAGATTAGCAAAGTGGGCTGACTGGGAAACTGTCACAGAATGATTAGTGATTGGATGTATTTTACTATTTTGTATTATGGGTGAAAATAATAGCATCAACATTTTCACAAAAGATATGCAGTCATTTAAAGTAGCAACAAAGGCTTCTGGTATGATGTCTCACAAAGTTTTGAAGACAAAGGCAGCTGCCTTTATCAGAAATGAAGGTTCAGATTTCATTATGAAGTGGAAATGGCATCCACTCACTGCCAGCCCCATCCACCCTACTGTTTACTCCTGCACCAAATTCAAGTAGAAACCACGTGGTAGTTAGACAGCCACCATTAAAGAATATTCCAGTTTCATGGTGGTTGATGCACCAAAAGCATATGACAGAAAACTAAATGAACTTATTATGTATTTGAGGAAAGGAGAGAAAGAAGAAACATGATGGGACTTCCAGCTATCTTTAAGATTCATTAAAATCAAACGGCAACACCATTAAAAAACACATAACAAAATAACAGGTCTTCTACATATGTTCATGTGTTAGAAGCTTGTGACATACTTACTCGCTGCCACTTGCTTTCTAAATACAATTAATCAAAATCCCACTAGCCAGACTACCCATAACTGCTTAGCCCTCCAGAAACCTGATCCTATAACACTTTATAGCCCTAACCGATTCTTAACTGTAACCCTAAATCTCCCACCAAATTCCTAACCCTAATCTTTGCTTTCTAAACCAAAAACTCCCTTCCCACTCCGTTAACCTAAAACCTCCTTTCTGATCCCTATATCGAAAACACCTTTCCTACTCCCTAACCCTAAACTCTCTTACTGTTCCCTAACCCTAAAATTCCCTTCCTTCTTCTTAACCCTAAAGCTCTTCCTGCTTCCTAAACAAAAACACCTCTCTCTCCATGGCTGCTGCACTTAACTCACTCAAATTCAAATAATGTATTCAGGTAAGGTGTGATAACTGCTTACCCAAATTGTTATTCAAAGTCAGTTGTGGTGCTGATATAATGGTTGCAGTGCATACCTCACAGACAAAACGTACAGACTTTGATTCTTACCTTTGAATGGGAAATTGGCTAGGCTTAAAATTGTCCAGCTAACCTAATACTTATCTATGAAATTATGAACGAGAGGCAACCTACATAAACTATGAAGCGCTCAAGTCCTTGGCTTCAAGAAAGTGTTTTTCTAGCACGTGTGACTCATTCACTTGTAGAAGAACTCAAAATAACTAGACAAGAAGCAAGATAAATAGCTTGGAAATAGATTGCAAACTGCTCAGGATTGATATGACATACTATGTTTTATGGAGAAGATCGAAGAAGCAGAAAATAATGATCCACACATGGAGTTATTTCTTGAGATAAAGATGAAACTATATCTGAAATAAACAGGAAGAATAAGGTGTCACCTTAAGGCAGGTTATTAATTGGTTAGGGTGAAAGGTCAAATAGCCATATCCAAGTAATCATTACTAATTATCATATTCTGCTTTCATGTGTAACTAAACATTACAACTTCTCCAAAGTCTAAAGCATTATGGAGAATAGTTCTATAAATTCTCTGAGTGTTTGCTAAAATAGCATGAATTATATAATAGCATATATATTAGAGATAATTATTGCCTTGGAATGTGAGTACTTTCAAACAAGAAAAACACTACAGTGTTTCTTGCCATTGTATAAATACTGTAAAGAAATAGGAATGTTTTAGAGTGTGGTGTTTCTGAGGAAATGGCAGAATATCGAAGTTCAAAAGGACAGAGTATAAAATTCTTGGGCATACTTGCTGTAAGTGGGATTAATGTTCTTCCTGTTTCTTATTCTGTCTGCTCTAAGGCATCTACGTTCTGAGCTCTGCTGGAATGCTGAGCATGTCTCTGTTTTTCTTTCAGACTTTATACCTTCCTAAGGCTCCATATGAACTCCCATGTCTCACACAGTTAATTAATTAGACACTCCTTCAAGTTAAGAAATGTGATAGCATTTCTTTAGAATAACACGCTCTGCGAAACTGTGGGGAGATTTGTGATAAGCAACAGCTAAATAAACAATGAAAGTGTACTGCTGTAAACACAGCATACGGTAACTTTGCAGACTGTATAACACAACAATGAACTGGGCTAATATATCATATCCACTACAGCTTCTGACCTAAAAGTAGGCCATGGCCATTCATGACTTTTTTGCATTATAAGACAAAAAATATTAATCTTTTGTGGTAATGGTTTGTAACAGATTTTTACAGAGGTGTTGGTTAATTCCAACAATCTGGACAAGGAAAGCTACCTTTACTATAACCTGTTAACATTTCAGGGCAAACTTCTCTCCCCATAATTAATAATAGTTAATGATAACATAGTATTCCTCTGACAAATGATTACTTTTAGTTAACTTAATATTTCAATTCAGTATACGTGATAAGAGAATGAAGTATGTAAGACGTTGAACTTGAACTCTTAAGAAAGAATGTTTTAAATTCAGATTTACACTGTAGGAACATGGTGGTCCCTGAATTATAATGACTCTTACCAGGGCATAAAGACACTGAATCACAGATGTCAAGTAATACCCTTTATTGAACAAACATAGGTTTCAAGCTGTCGTGAGCTCTTCATCAGGAGTTATTAAGTTACTGATGTTAAATACAGATATAGGTATAAATATCTGTATTTAACATCAGTAACTTAACTTCTGATGAAAGGCTCGTGCCAACTCAAAAGCTCAAGTAACTGCAAGACCTATGTTCATCTGATAACAGGTATTACATCACATTTGTCTTCCAGTGTCTTTATGTTTTCTTTTAGTGGGCCAACACGGCATTTATTTTATTTTCTTTCTTACTACCAGGACAGATTGTACTCCAAGATTTGTCTTACTTCTGTACCAAAGACAATCTGAGATGGAGAATACACTTCTTTCAGTAACTTATGAAATGAAAATATCAATTGACCAAACTAATCAGAGAAGTTATTTCCCCTAAGGTGTTGAGTATTCCAAAGATATTTGTCAATACCAGTTCTGGTTCTTGAAACTAAAGAACGATTACTTAAGCTATTTGATTACCAGGTTGCTGGGCTGTTTGAGTGTTTCTCTTGTAGTCAAGATCCGGACAATAGATGTAGATTATACTATAAGAATTAATAAAAACACTGAGGTTGTAACACAGATTTATGAGTTTCAGTAATAGTAAGCATGCGATTTAATTACGTTGGGACAAAAAAAAAAAAACAGTTTAAATTTCGTTACACTGTAGATAAGATTCATACAAGAATCAGTCTATGTGGTTAGGTCCTAGCACATGCCTGCAAACCTTTGGTACATGAACAAAGCTCCTGTTAATTTAACACGGGGTTGCTCTCCCTTCACTGTCTGGGAAGGAGAAGGTTATTTACTGCTGGTATGATGTGGACCTCATAATGCTACTACATAGTTACAGCAGTTGATTTTCCACTGTGACAATGCCTTTCTATACATTATAAATAAACTTATCATTTTCATATTGTATACAACAGACAGAATGCCTTTTTGTTTGCATAGTATGAATTCTATTTCAGCATAATTTATAACAGTTTTAAGGTTGTATATTGGTTTCCTCCAATTAGGAGTGGTCTTTTATCTGCCAAATACATTACTGAATTCTGCTACTATTTTTCATCCTATTGCCTCTTCTGTATAGCTCTTCCATATACAGACTACCTTTTCAATAAAATAATATCTCCCTGGATCTCCTGAGAGCTGCTCAGTATTTAGCTTCAGTTTGTATCTTCTTGCTGCCATAAATTCACTTTTATAATGTTGGTAGTCATACATTTAGTTATATATTTTCTCACTGAGTAGGTGAGCTGGTCTAGTGACAGTTTATAGCTATAATACAGAATGCCTGCATTTCCTGGATTCAGTTAAGGTACTAAGATCTTTCTAGCCATTCTTCCATTTGGATGTTACATACAGAAAAACAGTCATGACCCATCAAATGTGCACTTTACTAGAACAATGCTAGTTCCTCCCTGTCTCCCCTTTCTTTGTCACATTCATTATCTCATGATCCTCTTGACCCCTGTCGTATCATCACTGTATCTGTAGCAAAGTGCTTCCTTAAGTTAGATCCTAGGCCATACAAATCTATCTGCCATCTCTCTCCCACTCATGCTACTTTTCTCTTCTACTTGATCCTGACACATTAATCATTATTCCAAACTCGCTCTCTTTTTATCTCTTTTTTTCCTTTTCAGTGTTTTAAATTGTTCCTCATGCATCAGCCAAATTGTCTTCATATTACTCATATTTGGACCCTTTTATCAACCCTGCTTCTTTTTTTTTTCTCTTTCTCTCTTCTTATCCTAGCCATGGAATAGTTACATCTCTAAGCATCAGAATTGATGACTTAATCAGCGGATCAGCTGAGGAAGGCAGCAATGATCCATCAAGTATAACCACATCAGTAGTTAAAGGCCAATCCAAAATGGGCAGTTTTAGCTCATCATAAAATAATTTCAAATGGTTTAAAAAGTACACTGAAGGTTCAAGGACCAAGACAGGAATGAAGAGCAAGAGAAAAGGAAAGGGACAGGCAATCAAGTGAATAGCTTTCTTAAGGTGAAGATGTACTTTGTAGATGTCAGAAAACCAAACCTTCATGATCCAATATATGAACTTATGACACCCCTGCACTGGCTCAGTAATCTAGGAGCCTTGATCCTTACCACTAGCACCAGTGGGGGACATGCACATTGGGAGGATGACAAGTACACACACAGTAAAGTACAATTTCCCTTAAGAGCACACAGAGATCACAGTCATTCTGGGGCTGGTTTCTCCCTCTCTCTCAGATCCCCAATAAGACTTCCCACTAGCACAGTTATAGGTTTAAGATCTCAGCCAAGTGATCAAGCCAAAATCTCTTAGCACCCTCTCTGTCCAACCAGTGCTTCATGTCTCTGCCCAAGTAGCTGACACACACACACACTTTGAGATTTGATTTATATACAAACACACATACACTCCTGGGAAAGTCTGGCACAGGTTTACTAGCTATGCCCCCTTCTGCTCAGACTAAAAGCTAGTTATCACTGCCACCAAACAGCTCTACTTACCAGCTACTATAAGGCCCTTCCCAAAGGGTGACCAATTCTACTGTGTAATATTATGTTACTATTATCCAAATGGTAAGTGTGACCAACAGCAAGGCTATTTAAGAGTGGCCTGCACAGTGTCACAAATGCATATGCAAGTATTCTAAGAGCTTAAATATCTCTAAACAAACCAGCCACAATTAAAATGTTTAAATATATTTCATAATAAATAATTAAAGCACAAGGCAATATGCAATAACTCAACACAGTGACAACAGAGTTCAAAATCACAGGAAATACTTTAAAACAACATTGCAGGACAGTCAGAACATCTAAACTAATCTTGCTATATTCCTATTATCTCTAAGAGAAATCACTGTAATCTAGTACTTACTATTGGGAAGACAGAAATACTGGTGAGGGGATGTTTCTAGATCCAAGACAAGAAACAAAATGCACAGACTTTATTTGAGACTTAGTTCTTAAATTAATAATACACATTACTACTGGGTTAGCTGGATGACATCACTATCTGACACCTCTGCCTTCATTTCCCAGGCTAACAGAAACTTAAAATTTAGCACCTATGTGTCAAAAATACTTATCTCTTGGAAGTTTGCCTGGAACTGAACGTTGTAAAACAGTTACACACTTTTACCTTCGAAACCTGTAATTATTTTTGTTTCCAGACAATATAAATGATTCCTAGCTGTAGGCATCTTGTCTCCTAGTTGAAACTGAGAGATACCACAGTCGTAAACAATTTCAACTTATTTTCTTAGAATTTTGCAAGTCAACTCTGCATGTTCCAGCTTCTTATTATCAAAACATATGTTTGAATAGGGATATTGTTCATATGCATTTCTGTTCTTTTCCAGTAGGTTACACTGTGTTACATTCCTGAAGCTCAGTACATAACATACAGTTTAACATAACATATAGTTTTCTTACATTTGTAAGGCAAGCAAATAAACCATATTACTATTCACAAATAACATAGAATTGTTTACAAAATTGCAGGTAGCTGGGCTGGCACCCTTCACAGAACTTATGATACCTAAAGCTGCACAGACTCTTCAAATTGTTTAAAGTTTAAGGGGCCCCATACCTAAAAACATAGCAATCATAGTATAAGCATAAAAATAAAAGAATTGTTTTAGCAAGTGCAGAATACTGAGAAGAGCATTACTGGAAGGATGGCTTTATGGCACAATGAGGCATACCATACAGCATCATCATCACCATCCCTCTTTTTCACATTTTCTGCATGGGGTTGGAGTGTCATGTCAACTGTTGCCACCTCTCTTTCTATTCAGTGGCACTCTCCTGCCTTCCTTGACACTCCAGCCTGACTGTCACAGGTTTGTTCTCACATAATCCATCCACTTCTTTGCTGGACATCCTCGCTTCCTCTTACCTTCTTCCTGTCTGTCCCAAATTATCTTCATCGGATTGTCTTCTGATTTTCTGTACATGTACCCAGACCACTGTACTCTGTTCTCTTTGACCTTTTCTGTAATTGGAGCTACATTGGCTTTTGCTTTTATGTCATCATTCCTTCATCTGTCCCACAGTGTGCACCCTACCACTCATCTCAGACATGTCATCTCTATCAGCTCCAGCTTCCTCAACTGCTCTGCCTTCACTGTCCAGCTTTCTGTACCATGCAGTAGTACTGGATGCACTAATGTTTTTTGCACCGTACTTTTCAGCTTCTTTGACGCTGTCTGGTTCGATTCTCAGCTAGAGCGTCTTCTGCGTGGAGACATGTGTGAATGGGTGTACCTTCGTTGAAGGTTGTGCGTCAGGGCTGGTAACTTGGCACGTAAAAATCAACTACCAATCATTAGTGGACTGGAGTTCCACTGTGGTGACCCCTTACTGGGAAAAGCCGAAAGACACAACAACAACAACAACTTTTCAGCTTCTTTGGCATTTATAGGTCATATGATCATAGGAGGTTAATAGGCTAATGGCCCTGGGTCCCTTACAAGCCTAGCCAAGAGTTTTTCCCAAAAAAGAAACCTCACTCAACACCTGCCACGCCTGTCAATGAGGGGTGCAGGTAGAACCCCTGGGAAAAATTTGCAGTTTCCCATCCACTCGTCAAGGTTGTGCTTGAAGACGGTCAGCGAGGTGTTCTGTTTGACATGCATGGGAAGTCTATTCCAGAGATGGGGCAGCCTCTCGGAGACAAACATGTCTCTCCAGCAGGTTTGTTTGTTGATGTTGCATATTAGATTCAGGCCTTTTGAGCAGGTAGTGCATGAGGAGTTAGACTTATAGGGCAGGGTCCGAGATTGCCATGTAGGCGAGACACAGATCATCCCTGAGCAATCTGTATGATACCTAGTAGAGTGAGAGTGATTTGAGCCTGTCTGCATAGGACAGGTGGAGGCCATGGATTCTCTTTGTGAGGTATTTCAGTGGCCTTTCCAGATCTTCTGTCATATAGTACACCTGCCACTCTGTGCCATTTCGCTGTTCCCCTTCTGATTCTAGTTTTGACCTCCTCATACAGACTTCCCCTTTCCTGAACCACCCGTCCCAGATACTTGAAGTTGTTAACCTGTTCCACTATTTGCCTTCTGTCTCATTTCTTAGCATCTTCTGAACTCCACCATTTGCCTCCATTACAACTATCTTTTCTGTACTCAGTTTAATCCCATGTACCTTCTGTTTTGCATTACATTCCCCTGTCCTTTGCTGAAGTTCTTGCTCAGATTCTGCCTGAAATGCCATATCATCTGCATACAGCAGGTTTGTTGATCCGTCCCCTCCAACTTGTTTGCTAATGCAGTCCATCATCAGTATGAACAGCAGAGGCCTCAGAGCTGAACCCTGATGCACACCCATTCCCACTGGACACCCCTCTGTGAGACCAAACACTGCTCATACTTGACCCATTGGGACCTTGTACATAGCTTGCACTAATTCTATCAATGTTTCTGGGGCTCCAAAGCACCACAGGATTGCCCAAATCAGCTTTCTGGGGATCTTGTCATATGCTTTCTCCAATTCTAGGAATACTCAGATGGACTCTTTACTCTTCTATAGCTTCTTCTCAACTATCTGTCTCAATACAAACATCGGGTTGGTTGTGATGCATCTTCATCTGAATCCAAACTGCTCATTCCCCATTTTACATTCAACTAATCTGTATATTCATTTATCAAGCATAGTGTACATTCAGTGCATATTTAGAAAATTCAAAGTCAAGACTTTTAAAGTCTGAGAAAGAAAGACTGTGCCACATAAATATATAGAAAGTGAGTCATTTCTTTGTTTTGCTTTTTTTTTGTGCTCATTTTGCCCCTGCTGTCTGTCGATCATTACCTTTCTCCCAACAAATTAAGCCCATTCCTTCCCCATCACCACCGTTAGGGTGTGCAGAGAAGGGATACCATTTAGACAGCCACTAGGCATTGATTGAGGTTCTTCTGTTTTTATGACCCTAGCCCAGCATGCACTTGTCTGAGAGGGGTGTGCAATGGGTTAACTGCGGAGGACTTCCTCTCACTTTCAAAATAAGTATTTCTCTATGCAGCCCTGCCCTTCCATCCTGCCCTCTGAAAACACATATGATAGTCTCCCCATTTTATGCCAGAAAAATTATACAAACTCTGTCTGCCCTCAAGTGCATGCAAGTCTCCTCAGCCCCAGAGAGAGAGAGAGAGAGTTGAGTGGGATATACTCCTTCAGTCTGCCTCCTCTACACCTGTCTCCTCCAGTGTTGGCACCAGTAATTGAACTCCAGTCACTGCAGTCACAGTCAGAGTTCCATCCCTCTGTGCCACACAGTCAAGTGAGTATTTTTCCATATTACACAGTCAGGTATACAGATAGTAAATCCCATATACTTAGTAATAAGGTATGTGTATTTTGACATTTCAGGCATTTGTTTTTTTAATCTGCCTGTTGATACTATCATATTCTTGACAACAACGTAAATTCATATTGTGTGAAGGCAAAGGTGAGTGAAAACATTTTTGAAGGTGAAACAAATATGCAAAAAGGTTGATGGAAACTCAACCAACTAATACAGGTGTGAAATTTTAATAAACTACATTTGTAAAACACTTTGGAAAAGTAGAATACGGAAGATCCCTTAAATGATAGCGGAGTGTTGTCACGTCTTTCCTGATAATGTAAGCTGAACAGAGCCACACAATTATTTTAATGGGAGAGAAATATGTCATATGTAAATGTGAAGTCCACTACTTCCACAATTACACTTCTTCGTCACAGATGGTATTAGGGGTAACATGAAATCAGTCACATGATTCAAACAGTAGTGTGATTTCTGACATCCTAAGTCTCTGGCAAGCAGCAGAACTCAACTACTTGCGATAACCATTAACTGACAGATATTAGAAAAGCCATATTTTTGGCTTTGAGGTCTAAGAAGTAGAAAATGTGAAATATAAAAAACAGAAATTCTTAACTGTAGTACTAATCATACATTTACTACCTGCTATGGCTTATTTCCAAATCAATCTAATTGCACACACTTATGGTTCAACTGCTTTATATTTTAGAGTGGCACAGTGGCTACACTCATCTCATAGTTTATTTACCATCTGGAGTATCTTGTGTGTGTAGCCTGTATTTCATCCCTGTGTCTGCCTGGGTTTTTCTGGGAGCAGCAGTTTCCCCCAATATCCCAAACACATTCTATTAGGTGAAATAGTAGTTGTCTAATTTTCCACATGCCTATGTGACATATATTAACAAACATACATAAGAACCTTGCAATGAACTGGCATCTCATCAAGCATTAGTTCTCTGCCTTATTCTCCCTGAATACTTGGATAAGTTTTTGCTGCCCACCACGCTGAATAAGACAAAATAAATCCTGGAGAACAAATACTTTATTTGCGTATTCTGTAATTGTTATACGTGCAAGACATGTGGAATATATTTTTTTTATTTCTTATTTCATTTAAATTAAAACAAAAGTCATATACTTCTTTTGCAGTATATATTTTTTAACCTTACTGGCAAGATTCTGATGATTATTTATTAACTCCTTTCTGTTTACAAGAGGCCCTTGAACATTGAGCACCATCATGTTGCAAGAGTGGTACATGCTTTCTGCATGTCATCACATCACCTCTCTACATGCTGCAGTGTCTTTTCAATGTAGGACAAGTGCAACTACCTTGCTGACTCTGTTCACTTATAAACATATCCCACAGATCCTGTTGCACTTCCCTTAATGGACATAGTGGTCCAAGGATAACATACCACTTAAATGTCCAACCAGCCTCCCAGTAGCTCATGTTTCTTTTTTTTTCCTGAATTTATGTCAGATGTACTAGAAACTATAATTTTTTTTTCTTCTAAAGCAACAGGTATACTCAAAACACCCCTAAACAATATGACATGTACAATAATTTTATATTTAAAGTGCTTCCCTTGCTTCCAGTGATTCTGATGTAATGTTTAAATACTACTAAATGAATAATAAATACAACTAAACTGTATTCAACATCAAATAACTGCAATCAAATATTCATTGCCCTCTGAGCAAAAGGATCAAGCTCTTGTGTGAAATCTTATTGGTTATAGCATGTGAGACACAGACTAAGCATTTTCTCTTTTAGGCCATTTATGTAATGAGATTACTTGTTCTCAGCTGTACAGGGTTGCTGCATAATAACATTAATCTTACCCTTTCTGAGCACTGCAGCACACAAAGTGAGGCTTGTTTGTAGATGTGTAGACAATGCTTACTCACATGGTCGTGTTTTAAGTAATCTCCGGTAGAATTATCCTTTCTATTCCTGTCCAGGTACGGTTCCCACACTATGACACAGTAGACACTTTGTATCAAGTATTGACATATGTACTTCTAAGCAAATATCTGGGGAACTTACAAAAGAAAATCCCTAAGAATACAATGCATTCTGCAAGTACTAATTGAATACATAAACTGAAGTGTGGAAATGGATTAGAATTTTAAAGGCAGACTGATAGTACAGGAATAAGGTGATGCTGAGAAGGGCTGACTGTACTTCGCACTATGTAAACATTTATCATCGGTTAAAAAACGGGTAAAAGGTGAATAATAGCAAAAACTATACCTAGAAGTAAGCTACTCTTTATATATTTTCCACTTTGCATTGCACAATGACATGGATAAAGGTACGTTACTACCATACCTCTCAACTGTACCAAATTCCTTGGTATTTACTGGTTTTGAGGGCAAAATAATGGGGTGCCATGAATTCTTGAGTGGCCCCTTCACTTCCCGAATTTTCCAGTCTATTTTTTCCAGAAGTTTTTGCTGACATCATCACATGTGGGCCATGTGCAATTATGTCAGCAGACTGCCAGCCTGTCGGAAATTAGAATTTGGCTGAGAGGCGGGCAGGGGCTCGGAGTATTATTTGACTCTTTACTCTTTCTCTGTTTACCTTACTTCTCCATTACTTCTCCATTCATATACGTAGTTCATACTTCATAATATAACAGCTCAAAAAAAAATGAATTGGAAAATACAACACTAAAAACTCACTTTATTAAAAAATTAATTTGCCAGTGATTTGGTTTACAAAATTAATATAAGTAATTAAGATGATCAGGAGGAGTCAGCAAGTGAGGTCATGGCACAGTCACAGCACAGGACAGGTGGAGACAGGATTGGGATGAAAACATGTGACATAGTACTACTTGCAGTTGTCTAGTAATGTTTATGGCAATGGTGGTTCTTCTTCTTCTTCTTTCAGCAGTCTGTTTCAGTACTTTTACATTTTTGTGAGACCTAGGTGGACCACAAGCAGGTCACATTTAACACTTCACATATGTTATGTGCCTTCTGCCTTTTCAGTAGGGTTGTACTGACATAGCTGACATTTTGCACTATCTGTATGTGCCTGTTTTCATTTTAGGTATAGTACGTTCACTAAGAAACATGAAGGAAGTAGTGTTTTGGTTTAAAAGCATGTTGGAAATGAAATGCAGGTGTAGAGATTCATTAGTGAATGAAGAGAAAAGCACTGTCAGGTGAATTTATCACCTCACACTGAATATTGGCAGCCATGTTGGTGATATGGCTGTCAGATTAGTCAGTGTGGTGTCCATGGTTGTACTTTAGACAATGTTACCAGATGGAAGGCTGCATTTAAAAATATGCTTAGATATCTCATACATACTTATGTTTCCAGCGTGCCTATTGGTGTTGCAGAATAGATTGAGATATCTCACAGAGGCCCTGGGGTGGTCTCCTCTGTATGATGAGAAGAGAATGATGAATGATGGTAGCAGTTTCAGGTTTCATAGTTTTAGACCCTTTGATTTTTTTATTTTAGAGAGAAATAGTTCTGGTCCCAGTGTGAAGTGTTTGGATAGGTACATATTGAAAGAAGAGGTTATATAATGAGAGCTTTGTATTGAATGATGATTCATCCTGAATGACACACTATACATTTTATATAAGCTGTGCTGACAAGAAAGACTTCTTTACTTTACAATTTTCAGCCCATCGACTTGACACCTGACATTTATTTGGAAAAGAGCCTCTTGGAAAATCTTGGATTCTTGGTGTCAGTTGGGGAGTTAATGATGGCACAAAGTTTACAGCCATCTTTACAGTTCTATGACCTCCAAAAAGTAAATGCCAAAGAGTAGTGGCCCAAGAACAGAATTCGGGACTGCATAAACTTTGAAGAAGAATTAACCAAGTTAAGTATGAAGGCTTTTGATATAAAGCTAATCAGTTATGGATCTCTTTAATTCCAAAGGTCAATTGATAACGACTGTTGCTGTTCTCTATTTGATGGGAGCAAAACCTGTTTAAAGAAAGATCGATTTGTTCATGATCAAGAGTTCTCTGCTTAGTTTAGTAAAAGTATTTTTAGCATTTTTATGAATTTGGTGAGGTCATCATTCAGTTTTAGTGGATTAACTTTAGCAAAATCTTGGAACACTAATTAGTTCTAGTTATATTTTGGTTATTAAATATTAGTGTAGAAGCTGTTAATTTTATTTCTGCAAAAGAAAACTGTGTTCATCATTGTTCTGTTTATTTTGTATTTTTGTATTTATGTCTTCTGTCTGTTTTCTAAAATTTAAAAGTTGGTATATCCCACAATCAGGTGAGTGGGGGGGGTTACATAAGTGTATGCAAATGTTATGTTAATCAGTATACGATATGAGACTAGACTACCTTTCGAACTACTAAATGTCAAGGGTAGCAGAAAAGCATACATGTATATTGCAGTTAGTTAGACTTTTGTGAAGTTTAATGCATTTTCTATAGAACGTAGGAGAACATTAAATTAACTGGTCACACATTTCTAAGGATGAGGTTTGTCAGGGTAGTATTCTGGAGCTAAAATACTTCTTGATACATAGAAAGTGTCTTACCATCTACTAGCCAGCTTGTTAAAGTAGATAGAAATGTACATATGCTGTATGTCATGAGTGACAACAGCAATTCATAGACAGAAACTACAAACAAAAGGAAGCAATACAGGTGGTCACTGCTGTTCTGTTGGATGCTGAGACATTTGAACATTGAAGTGTGTCATTATCTTGCATATTAATTCCAAGACCGTTTTATCTTAAGCAAATTCTCCTTACTCTGAGGCACAGGAATCTTGGCGATAGTATATATAGGTTGTATGGTGTAGGGGTAGAGCCCACCCTATTTTTGGAGTTGAAGGAGGGAAGCACTCATGCTGAAACTACTAAGTGGTACAGCAACATTTGATTTGTGATGTTTTTCTTGAAAATTCATAGTCTACAAAATCTGACACCAGATCAGAATCTGAGCTTAGAATCACACTGTACATTTTATTCAGTCTTTTGTTTCACAGAATGTACCATTTATTCACTCCTTCATTCATTGTTGATATCTGTTTTATCCTGTTTAGAGTCACAGTAGGAGGTGGATCCTGTTTTAGCACACAAAGAGCATTTGGCAGAGAATTTATGCTGGACAGAACATTGGTCCATTGCAGAACACACACACACACACACACACACACACACACACACACACACACACACACACACACACACACACACACACACACACACACACACACACACACACACACACACACACACACACACACACACACACACACACACACACACACACACACACACACACACACACACACACACACACAGATAGAGACACACACATACACACAGCTGGCTAGTAGATGGTAAGGCACTTTCTATGTATCAAGATGTATTTTAGCTCCAGAGTACTGCCCTGCCAAACCACAATTATTTGTATGTGTGTACTTATAACTGACCTGTTTTTCTCATGTCTGTTTTACTTGTGTCATAACTACTTTACTATATGTTAATTGTGGTGCTTTTCTCCCCAGGCATCCACTGAAAATGGACCTGGTCCAGTTGGACTTTTCCCAGTTAACAAATGTAAAATAAAATAAAATAAAAATAAAATAAATACAGTGAGAGAGACGTAAAGAAATATATTCTGTACTCATGTGATTTAGAAGTTACCAATTCAACTATTTTTGCAACAAAATTCTACGATATGTGAGGAAGCCACTGCAACCTGAGTAAACACATGTGGACAGAGGAATGCATGCATACTCAGCACAGAAGACAAATAGTAGGATCTGAAGAAAGGAATCAAATACTCTGAGCCACCAACAGCTATACCACCCCAGTCAATGCTCGAGACAGGCAAAAATGTAAATAAAATTGAAAACTTCACTAGTCCATTATCAATAAATTCTGAGGTCAGAAATAAAACACTGTGGATATAATGCACTTAGTCAGAAAAATCCATAAAAACTTGCAGAACTATGCATCTTAGTATCCAGACTCGGAGTTCTTACTTAATGAGTTTGCCAAATGAAACGTGTCTGGCATTTCACTGGCATGCTTGTCACTGTTTAACCTTCATTTGTTCTACTTTTTTGACAGCACCCATAAATATGGTTAATCTACAGTTAATTAATGTTGATAATCATTCCAGTCACTGCTAGTCAAATCCAGTTTACAAGAAGGACCTGGGAAGAAAATATCCAGTTAGAAAAACATGTTACACTTTAGACCTAGGCTACATAATTGACTTAATATAATAAAATTTGGATTTTTATGCAAAACATCGGGTGCAGGTCAAGTATAGTTTTTACTTACTATGAATAGACAGGACAGTAAGGAATGTGTGTATTAAATAAAGTGATATCTTTAACATGCAGATGTGCAACTACTAGTTGACACGACTGGACACAGAAATCAAAAAGTCTGCATGTTGAAGAAGGAAGGAGGAAAGAACTGAGGTCTTCATGTGGTATGGTGTAAGATAAGCTACATACAAACAGACCTACAAGGAATGAGAAGAAAATCAGACACTACAAACATAGCTAAAGGGAATGAGAAGCAAATTAGATACACGTTGAAAAATTAGAGTGGATGTGATAGGTTTGTTCAATCAGATGTGGAGTCAGAGATATTTGGAATAGATTAAACTACATGATGCATCAAAGGAACTTAATATTATGCTGAGTGTGACTTTAGTCACCTTTAAATGCAGGGGATGGTACCTATAACTCTGATTTAAAGAAGAAAGTATACCACTTTGCAAGAAAGAGAAGGCTAACTACAATTGTCGGTCACCTATGTTTTTCAGTGTAGTATTGAATCAGCCACCTATTATCTGGGTAAGGTGCTACTTCATCTAATTTATAAAGAGTGAAAATAGCTGTGGGCCAAACATAAATCCCAGTATAATGCTGACCTTTTCTGCCTTGCATTTGAAGTAACATTGATGTCAGGCAGCCATCTCAGTGCTGTTTGAAAAATAGCTGGAAAACTAAGATAAGACTGTCGGGTTAAATGTGTTTTTTTTCCTTTAGGCAATCAATTGGCTGGGGATGATCAACCATGTCAAATTCCATACAGGAGGCTAAGTAAATTATTCTCGTGAAGTTGTGATGGTTAGTAGTAATGTTTTTAAACTTCATGGTAGCAATGTTATTATCGTCAAGCATTAAGGCATGCTGGGTATCCTGTTATAAGTTTTGATGATTGGTGCTCATGACTCATATTTCAAGGCTCATAGTTTTCCAGCATGGAAAGGTTGCTTTCTTTATGGGTGAGAATATTACTATTCATTATAGCTTAGTTATTCTGCTTCTCTCTTATAGGTTTCCATCTGTCACATGCTCAAAACAGAAATATCATAGAGCATGTGTTTGGTTGCTGCTGATTTCATGGTTCTGGTACCTAGATACATTTGGGGGAGCCCTGCAGTACAATCCACAGACATGTTCTGAAATATTCACAATCGGTGCCATGCTACACAACATCATCCTGAGAAAATGGCTTTAGCAGGATCAGCAAGGGGAAGGAGCACACATCCCACCACCAATGCCAGGGTCACCACACCCACATGCAGATGATGAATCAGAGGGGGAACCACCAGCTGCTGTGGGTGTAGGCAGATGTAGGCATGCTCAGTTGCAAAGAGACAATGCATAACACACTCACTCACCACCTAGGGGCTTAAAACATTCCTCCTATGCACATACATATACTAACATATACTTCTCCATGTATTGGCTGTGTACTGCTTGTGTCAGACAGAGTCAGCCCTGAACTAAACCTGTGGCAATTTCTGCATTTATAATGTACATCCTGAACCTGGAGTGTATTGTGTAATAATATGAATGAGTGGCATATCCTTGCATATTGTTACTTGGTAGTGTAAGCAGCTAAAAGGTGGACGAGTTGTATATAAATTACCTTAACATGTGACAGCAGAGACTTATTAGACTTATATGTGCAGGCTGAATGCAAAAAGGGAGTGTAACAATAGCAAGATATCCTTGTTTGTGCCATAACAGAAATGCAGGTTTGCTCCCCCACCCCAAAAAGAACAGGGAAATGACACATTTTGCTAACAAAGCATCTTTGAAATTCCAAATGTGCTATTAAATGAACTGTCCTTGAAATGTGTACAGATTTAACACAGAATATTCCATGTGAAGGTATTGACAATCATGTATACCAAATTTGCCCATGGCATCAGGACACTTCAGTAAACAATAAACAGTACAGTAAACAGTACAGAAAAGTAATACATACAGATAAAAATGTAAAAGCTTTTGCTAATCAGAATATATATATATATAAAAAACTAATAAGCAGACTATTCTTAATTACATGCTAGCATATGCAGTTTGTAGCTGACAAAATGCAAACATACTTTCTCAAAATCAGTAATCCTCTGTGCAGATATAGCTCAAAGTAATAGCCTCTCTGTGTTCTCCACATAAACAAGTCTGCTCACCTTCAGTTTCCCTAGCTACTTGGTTGGAGTTGATTAAGGGCTGTCAGCATGGTGAAGATGCAAATGAGGTGTGAACTCATTAGAATTGCTGAATCTCAAATACTTGACTTCATGTAGTAGACGTAAACATAATGCAGGCACTCCCTCAGTGTTTGGTTTTAATGGATTCCAACTGTGAATGCTTACTGGGAGAAGTGAAACACAACAGCAATGCACACTGATCTACATCCAGTGGGTGTGTCAGGTTAGACTTACAAAGTGTAAAATGTAATTCTGTCAAGGTTAGAAATGTAAGTAAGCAGCATCCAATTCACAGGTTCTGTTCATTATCACCCAATCTCCCCTTCATTTGTTGGCAACTGAATATGATATTATTTCCATTTAATATCCTCACACATTTTAAGGCCAATGATATAGAATGGCTTACCGACTGCATGTCTCAGATTACTGATCAGATAAGAGAAGAATGACCAACAAACAGAGAGAGATAAGACAGAGCTGTATATTTGCAAGCAATAATCATAATTGGTTGTGTAATCACTTACTGCTCTACATACAAAGTAATAAATGCAGAAGTAATACTTGCATGGCTTCATATTACTGTAAATTATGTTGCAGTTGGTTGTATGCATAATGATTTCTATTCCTTGCTGCAAAGCTGTTTGTGTGGCCAAGAGGGCTTAGGCACCCTTAATGTGTTCTAGTGGAGTGAGAGATTAAATCCAAACCTCTGCAGATATATTCCATGTGTCCTAATATTTTGTAAAATGTATGTCATACATTGCCATTTCTCATTTTAGCTACTTTACCCTTTTTTCTTATTTTCTTTCTTTTTTTGAGGGGGGGGGTTGTGCAATCACAGCAATGGAAGAAATGATTGGCAGATTTGGCTGTGCATATCTCATTTGTGTGAAGTATGGCAGTGCACAAACTGAACAACTAGACCACCCAGGAAGCAGACACGACCAAGACAGACAAAAATAGAAACCAGATACATTCAATTTATTCTGTTGGGCATGGCACAAACCCACTAAGTGCCATTGCATGTTGGTTTACAGAGAGACCTTAGCAATGATTAGTAAATTAAGGAATGTCATGAAACTAGTTCTGTGGCAGTATGTATAAGTACAGGGCTATGGTACAGATGGTCCTGGGTTCTAGTAGAGCATGTGCAACCTTTTTTTACTGTTGTGACATTACAGTTTATAGCAATGAACTGAAACATAGACAACTGTTATTTCAGCTTTCTTGTGGCAACATGTGTAAGTGTAGGGTGGACAGACACATAGTCCTGGGTTTCTAATACTGGATATTCCATACATGTTTACTGTTGTTCCACTTCCTATTATATTCACTTTCACTTATAATGCTTTAGGTAGTAAAACTGATATTAATTATATGTATGAGGAATGTGACACTCATCATGTTATCAGATGTATGACTGAGGGTATACTGCGTACTATATTTCTGTAAGTATAATTTTGCTATCTGGACTTACATGGCCTTCACATCTGCCTAAGACACATACACAACTGCCTCTATATCCAATAACCTTGTCAGGTCACACAAATACATGATTAACAGCTCATACTGTTACCTGCATTTATGTATGGTACCTGACTATGTTTGAGCAGCACTTCTGTTGCAAAGATGGAAAATCAACACTGTGGAAGAAAATGTTTTGTCCCTTATGCCTAGGTTTGAATTCCACAGTGTAAAAATTAATTTTCTCAGTGTATAAAGGTAAAAACATATGTGTCAGGTCATTACATTTATCCCCCAGTGCATATCTTCAAACCTAACCTACCTAAACGTTACCTTCCAATTTTCAATACATATTTCTAGGCTACATTAGTAGACAGTCCTCAAACTAATAACAAGTGTCAGCGTAACCTACCAATTGCAATTATTTCATTTCTCAGTGCTTGGCAACGCTCCTCTCCACTTACCATAGTGCAGATGCTTTGGTCAGCTGTGCACACTTCAGTAAACATGATAAGTGGAATTGTCGGGAAAGCATCAGTCTCCATTGTTCTAGGTCTGCTGGTAGACATGGCTGGTGTTAATGGGGAAGGTGCCAGGTTTAGGGCACTGAGGTGGGGAGCAAAGGATATTTATTGGACTCCTAGTAAAGCACCATAGCCACAGGCTTTTGCAGGGGGACTATTCCGGCTTCCAGTACAAGTCTGAGGCTTAGAAAAGTTATGCCTAGGCTGTATCCAGTGCCATTGGTATCCCACCCACTGGAAAGCAATGTAGGCATCATTTTAATGACATACAGAGGAGCAAGAGGAATACTGTCGACTGTTGGTTGGAGGAATTATGGTTTGCAAATATTCCACAGCTGTGTAAGTATCAACTAAACCGAGTACTTGTAAGACTAAGAAAGCTTAATATAGACAAGCCTGGTATGCATAATGGTCTTCTGTTCTTTTCTGTTCTTTCTCCAGCTGCCAGAGATTGGGAGTTCAATGTCCGAGCCTATGAAACTTGATTGGAGAGACTGACGGAAACAAGTGATATGTATGTAGCAGAGGAGAAGTGTTATTGTAGCATTAAAAGTTAAAGATAGCTTTTTTTATATTTCATAGAGTTGAATCAAATTGAACATGCATATGCCAACTGTAAAAGCAAGTATGCATGCATTAGTCTGTAACACAAACCAGTTGTAGGATTCCAATATTAGACTTTAGTCAAAGGATGTGGGTTCAAATACCACAATTCATAAGTATACATTATTGTTATTTCTTCAATAATATTTACATTAAATTAAAACATCTACTCCAGTGGCACAAATGCCCTGCTGTAAACTGTATTCTGTATAATTGGAACACACATATGTGCAATATATGCACATTTTAAGGATTCCTTGCAGCAATCTGTAGTACAGTGTGTATCTGTTAAGAGGTATACTTAAATGTAAAACTCAAGATAATAAATTTGTATAATTGTTTTAATACATTGCATGTCACATATGATGGCAATAATTTAATCTCTTTTTTTTTTCTTTCACCCCAACCCATGTCTGTCTTTTTTATTTTCTTTATTTTTATTTTTTTTTAAATATTTATTTTATTTTGTTTTATGTTTAAATATTGCTTTTATTTTATTTTTATTTTATTTTAAAAAGTATTTTTATTTTTTTATGTTCTTGTATATTTTTATTATGTTTTGTCAAAATGTGTCCATGTCATTCATGTGCACCAGATCACTAAATGCTCCACAGCACACCAAGGTAGGCCAGCCCCATTGGATCAGCCTGCCCCCACTGAACTGGCTGCAGCACTGATGCCCAGCACTTCTGGAAACTAACCAGGCAGCACTGCCTTTGCTGCCCTTGCACTACCTCCACTCTCAGGTAGTTCTACCCTGGAGGCTGGTCCAGTGGTACTCTCTGGGGTCAGTGACAGAGGTGGTGATTTCATCACCTGCAGCAAGTTGCCATGGATGTTACATAGGATGTTGTACTGCCCCATTGGTGCAGTCTGACACCAGATGGAGAGTCTGCTCTCTCTCAAGTTCCAGAGAAGGAGGAGGAGATGGCAGGCATTACAGCTACCTGCAGAGTAAGATGACATTGTCCCCACCCTCACCCTAATCATGATGTACCCCAAACTTTTGTATAGCTCACAGTCTCTGTCTTTTGTCTTGTTTGACTTGTCTGTCTGCAAATGCTTTCTCACTTACCCAATTTACCTGACCCAGACATACCTACATCCCTTCCCTGACATTCCTCTTTCACTCAAAAAAAATGGGTAACTGTCCCACAAACTCATCCCATACATAGCTCTCCATTTCACACACATGTCATCTTGACACACTTGATTTGGTCCAATTAGCTACACAACATGATTGGGTTTAAGTCACCCTTTTTGTGGACCTGACAGTCCAAATTTATTTAATATCGTGCACATATTTTCATTTTAGACTGTTAAAGAAATGGATAAATATGTTTTTCCTACCTCCCTCATATATATTCCTGCACTAATTTCCCTTTGTTCTTCCCACCACTTGTTCCCCATCTCATCACTTTCCTATCTACCCCATTTTCACCACTTTAATCTGATCAAAAAATAAAATCGTACACGACACACATAAGTAGCAGAAAAAGCAATGGATCCCTTCACTTTTTGCTCTCCATGTTTGTGTGGAAGTACACATCATGCACCAACATACAGCAACAGTGAGCTGTGGCAAACTGCTGTGGTTACCTCTGTGCAATGCCACTTAACCCTCCTGTGCTATTCCAATACACAGCTACACAGATACTATAAAGTATTCATGACATTGCACTATAAAGGTTTATTGAATAGTATTTAAGAGTATTAGATACTCCTGGATTTGAACCCATTATCATCTGGGCTAAAAAAACATGTATCAATGCATTAACATGTGCTGCCACAGAATCAGTTAAGCAGCAGGTACATTTCATAGAGTCAATACTAACTCTCAATTCAGCTCACATTTGCACACTGCGTAGTTATGTACAAACATGAATAGTATTGGAAATGTGCATACACTTTGGCAATCAGTGTGCAAACCCACTGCTTGCTGCACTATGAAAAAGTAAATATTAATATGTAGTACTTCTGTTTATTGTACATTTCTTATCTATTATATGAAATTACATGTGGAAACATAAACTGAAGGCCCTATCTAACAATATGTCACATATTTACAATACAGCCATGAGTTGCCTCAGTACTTTTTACACACAAATATCACCAACACTACAGAAAGTAATATCTGCACATCAGTCTAGTAACATGCAGAACTACAAGTATTGACCCATAAGTCTAAAAAGCCTTATCTGTAAGGCTAAGGAAGGAATCATCATGGACTTTATCCACAGGGATATAGGTGCCTTTCAACACACTTGACCCAACCCAATATGCTTAGAGGACTTCATTGATACTGACTCCAAAGACCTGGATAAGGGATAACAGGACATACAGCCTATGTTGAGTTACCCAAGACTTTTGACACTATCCCCATTCATGTCTCATAGTGAAAATCTCCCATCTGGGAATTAAGCCATACATTACTAGATGGGTAGCCAACTGGAACATCAACAGAACACACACTGTCAAAGATGAATACTACACCTCCACCACTAACCTACATATAAGTGGAACACCACAAGTTTATGTGCTGGGCCCTGAACTGTTTAGAAACTATTTCTCTAAAGCCCAGCCTATGGTAGATAGCCTGTGCTTTACCAAGTTTGCAGATGACTGTTAAATGGATGCACTCATATGGAGTCCCTCAATGATGGTAACATATTACAGAAGAAGTGACTCAGACAAAAGATTGGTACCAAACTCATGGATTGAACCTTAAAGAAAACAATGCCTCATTGTCCCCCTTTGGCAATAAAGTACTCCTGCTTAATTATGACATACATAGCACTCCTCTAAGCTCAAACACAGTGTTGTGAGACTTGGGAACACATGTTGATAGCAATCTACATTTTAATCACTATGTGTCCATACTGGTGAGATGCACATTCTGCTTTGCACACCTCATACTATGGACATCACATCCAGGATGAAGGAGGTCATAGCTCTGCTGTATACTACCCTTATCAGACCACTAATTAAGTACAATGCTCCCTTCTGTCTGTAACTCATCACATGCCAGCAGCAATTGGAGAAAACTCAGAGATTTCTGATTGGGAGAATCCGGGGCCTCCAAAACATAGATACATGGAAAGACTGATAGACCTGCCACTGTACTCAGTATCATGCAGGCTGTTGAGAGGTGACCTATACCTTGCCCACAAAGCAGTCTCAGACCTTGCCCTACTGGAAATGCTGGACATCTGCAAATCAAATGGGATAAGAATAATGTGCTCCAGGGTTAGATGTCAGATTTACCACTAAGCCATGTCAGATAATAGTATCCTTTGGGAAGTCATCCATCCCTGGTTCATAGATTAGTACTACGCTAACTGCCCTTGTGAGCTATTTGTTAGACTCAAACGGTGCACGTTGTGTTTGTAAGGCAAACATCTTAACCGTAGTGCACCTCAATGTCCCTGTTCAAGTGCAACCTTATCAACTGGATGGGTGACTATAAAGTCATCCCTGGGGCAACAGTGTTGCTCACAAAATAGATCTGCTAACGATGATCATTTAACTATGCTTAATAAGGGTACTTGTGTTTTACACAGATAGGCTTATAAACACAATAGGGCCATTAGGCTGGTAATCTTCTATGAACCTATGAAGCTATGAATCTACACAGGCCTCCCAACATCTGCTCTCCTACATCGCTTGCTGATGCCATCCACTATAAGTTGACCTGCAGTCTTGTAAAAGTCAGACTTGTGCTGTGGCACTTGAGTAAAGTACTAAGTTCTGTAGTCTGTGTACTTAGGTAGGTAGCGGGTCTGTTCTCCCTGCAGTCAACTGTGTGTGTGTGTGTGTGTGTGTGTGTGTGTGTGTGTGTGTGTGTGTGTTTGTGTAGACAGAACAGCAGTAGTGTGAGGACAAGAAACTGTCCCTCAGTGGAAACAGAAGTAAATCCCAGAAATGAAATAAGAAATCCAAACAAACGTGTAGCTAGACAAAACGATCCTTTAATGACACATACATAAATCAACATGCACAAAGCACCTCAGACTGAGAGCTTTTGCCTGCTAACAGTCAGGCATCATCAGAATCACATTGGTGCAGTTCAAAATGCATGTAAATAAGGAACCAAATCTGACATCATATCCTGCTAGTTTAACATGTAAAGAAAGACTTGAAAATTTAAATTAGCATAGAAAAAAAAATTATATAAAAATGCTAACTGTTAATATACACACAAAAATACTTTGAATAAAGTAAAATTAGCTACTATTTTTACATACACAAATATAATGCCCTAAAACCACAATTCTTACTACAAAAACACTTGCGAATTAAAATGCATTTTTCAGCTGAATGTTGAAATACATGGTATGTATCATATAAATATTTCAAAAACATTTTTGACGTCTTTCAAAAATTTTACAAACACTTTAAGCATGCTAAAACACACTTCTACTTATACACATTTATACACATTGACCCTCATTTTTAATCCATCCACCATGGAAATGGACTCATTAATGCCTGGTTTAACCTTGGCATTTAGCCTTAGTTGCCATTCCATTTCCTTTACCTGCAAACACAGATCCTGGTCACTTCCCCTGGCAACAGTGTATACTCTGTCTATTACAAAGAAAATAAACTTTTTGAAATTAGCACAAACAAGACTATGTGTGTATAAAGCACTGGTTGTTTTTGCATTTATAATCTCTCTATTGTGCTCCATAATTCTCACAGCAACCTCCTAACCATCTTCCCCACATAAAATATAGGGCATGAGGTGCATGTAGCAAGTTATATCACTAATTTGGTGTTACAACTGCAGTGCCCTGGACACCTCAAAGTCTTATAGTAAGAATCTACCTGAACATATAGTCCATCATTAATGAACCTGCATGTTGAAGAACTTCCACACTTGTGCATCTTGGACACTAACAAATTCCTAGTCATAGCAGTGTCCTTTTCTAAAATCTTTTTGATATTCCTGCCCCTGCTATAATATTTAATCTCAGAAGAGCAGAAGTGCGTATCCTACAGTTACTGCTCCAATGCCATGGATTGATAGTCTTTTGATACTTGCACATGTCTACACATCCATTTCACACAGGCCTCCCAGCATCTGCTCTCACACATGGCCTGCTGATGCCATCCACTATAAGTTGACCTGCACTCTTTTAAAAATCATAATTGTGCCATGGCACTTGCGTAAAGTACTGAGTTCTGTATTCTGTGTACTTAGGTATGGTTTCTGTTCTCACTGAGTCAAGTGTATGTGTATGTGTGTGTGTGTGTGTGTGTGTGTGTGTGTGTGTGGTCTATTTTATATATTCGAATGCTTAATTGTTTGAATCACTAAAGATCGAACTTTAGTGATCGAACAATTACATTTTCAGATATATTAAAAATAAATATTTATAAAAAAAAAATAGAAAAAGTAAAGGGTGTAAGCAGGGGGGCAAGCCATCCAGCACCCACCACACCCCTGCTACTTAAGTATACCAACTCCGAGATCGCACTTCAGTATGCTACAGTGCAGAAATTGAAAATTTCCCATTTCCTACACTGTAGCGCAATCTTGGAGTTGGTATATTTAAGTAGTGGGAGGTATGGAGGGTGCTGGGGAGCTTGCCCCCTGCTTAAACCCTTTAGTTTTTTTTGATTAGTTTTAATTTTTTTAAATATTTGAACATTTAAATGTTCGATCACTAAAGTTCGATCTTTAGTGATTCGAACATTTAAGCATTCGAATATATAAAATAGACCCTGTCTGTGTGTGTGTGTGTGTGTGTGTGTGTGTGTGTGTGTGTGTGTGTGTGTGTGTGTGTGTGTGTGTTTGTCCTCTTGCTTGACATTACATACAGCCTTTTACACCAGAATGTGGGACACTGTTATTATCACATTTTCCTCAACAGACACTGCTGATGTCATCAGCTGTATCAATTTTGTGGATATGCACTATTCCCAGCAGGGTAGGGTCTGGTCTAGCCTGGAGGCCAGGCAGAAGTCATCTCAGCCTATACATTACAGATTACAATGACATAGCTTTCAATCTATTCACATACATCATGGCATGGTTTGTAGGCCCTGTCTTTTCTTGATGAGAAAGTCCTGTGGTCAGACAAGCTGCTGTATGTGTCTAGTGAGGCACATGCAAAAACCAGCATTATACTCTATTAGTATTCTGATGAGGTTTGAGTACAGTCCTGTCATACAATCCTATGGTTTGAATATGATGGCATGGTGTATGATGTGCACAACATAGACTTTCAATTTAGTGAGGACACTTGCTGGTTGAAGTTCATATTGCTATGTACATGTGTTCCTAGTGCCTGCATCACTGGTTTTCAGCATAGCAAGACTGTTGTCAAAGCTAAAATTAACATGGGCTTCCACTTTTCAAAAGACAACATAAAGACTAATTTCTGTATTTATTTGTAGATCGTGTAGATTTCTCACCAATCATTTGTCTATTAGCTCCTCCTTAAGTGTTCATCATCATTGGTGGACTCAATGATTGCACCCAATATGCAAGAATCAGTAAACATGGCAAGCCAAAGGCCATATACTTTAGCCTGAACTGTCATGAAAGAGAGTACAAAGAGTAAATGACCAAGCACAGATCCCTGGGGTTTGCCAGTGGTGACAGCTCTACTGGTACAGTTGATCCACCAGCTTTCCCAGCAAGTGTTCTGTTGGTGATCCAACTTGTTACCTATTTAGTGATGTAAGGGCTACTCCTCAGCTGGGAGACTTGCTCAAAGATACCTGCATGGGGGATTGTGTTCACGTCATAGGCCAGATCATGATAGGCAGTATGTACTGTCTTACTTTCATTCATGCCTGTCAAACAGAATCAATTGGCTGTGAGAACATTGCAGATCACCTCTGGTAATTCTAGCATATTTCTATAGAGCATATATGTCAGATATGTCCCTGTTTCATGGTCATTGTCCCCACATTATGATGACCTTTGTTCAGATGTCTTGCACTAAGAGATTGAGAGCTATCTGTGCAGCCCTGGTGATCATTGTGGCATTCCATGCAAAACTGTACTGATAGTAAGTGCTCTGCTGTAAACAGGATGGCCATCCGTGTTTGCTTACATGGTTTCATAGCTGACAACATTGTTGCCAGCCAAAAATCTTTGCTTAAATGTGGTGCATAGCATGAATATGCATTGCATGGTGGTGCTTACTGTTGCTCACCTCACAACACCGCACACACATGTAAACTCAATGTAGACTTTGCACAAAGCCTACATGGAGTTTATTGAATCCAAGGCATTAATTTATTTATTTTATTTATTTATTAAATGGGTTTGAGAGCAGGTATCTAATCCTTTTCACCTCTTTCGGGGGCTGATATGACAAATCAAAATGTCACAGTACATAACAATTCAACAGCAGAATATATAAGCAAACACAATAGTACAATATCCTCAAATTATGGTATAAATTACACCTAACAACTTCAGTAGTAGACAGAATAGTATAAAGCATGTGCTAATTTAACATTTAAATTAATTGAACAATGGTCAGATATAAAATTCAATAAAGACAAAAGTTGACCTAATTCAATAAGACCACCTTAAGGCCCTATCCCTGTATTCTGTCTCCTACAGGCTTTTGAAGGGGGACCTATGCCTGGCATACACAACATTGTCAGACTCCACTCTGATGGACCTTCTGCATATCCACAAAACAGACAGCAACAGACTTACCCATTATAAAGACTTAAACCTTGCCTATGATATAAATAGGACCTGTTGGAGAGATAGGTATGTACTCACAGACTCCCCTATCTATGGAACAGGCTCCCCATCCATGTGAAGCAGAGTCCCTCCTTAACCTAATTCAAGTATAACTTGGACAATTGGATGGGAAACTGGAAAGTCATCCCTGGTTTGGCACCTATGTCTCTAATGGACACAGGTAATCTGTAAATGGTTCATCTCCCGGGCACATGCTTACACTTACCAAGGGTATCAGAACTTGTCAGAGATTTGGAATGCATGGCTAGGCTTAAAAAGGCCTTTGTGGTTGTTAGCCTAGTAAACAGCTAAGAACATATATACTTAAGCACTGTACATTATCAAGTTTTGCTGTATCAGCACAAACAATAAAACTTACTTTGCTGCATGAATTTTAGCTAATCTTGCATACCCCTAATAGTACTTGTCTACTCTTTTTACTCTCCTAGGCTTCTAAACTGCATCAACCACTGTGAAACTAATGACCAACAATTCAAACAACTCCCCACTATAGCAAATACACAGAAACCTATCTCTTCACTATAATCTCGTTTTATTAGCTTTGCACTTTACCTTAAGATGGTACATTTTCAATGTACAACATAATTTAGGGGGATTTTGCATATTCATTCCACTGTATGGCAGTTCTCTCATTTATATACCTCTAACATCAATTCCAGAGAACATACAACCATCAACGTTTAGCACATATGTTAATCACCTAGCATTTGTGACAATGACTGGCTCAGCTGTTTGATCATCAATACCAGAGGTGCTGATTCTTTCCCTGCTTGTATGAAAGGCAAAGGACCTGCATCTTTCATTTCACTGTGATACTTTATGCTGGGGCATGCTTTGTGAATCTGCTTAAAATAACCTATAAACAGAGGAATACCATGCAAAAAGATAGGCACAGAGCTACAAAACATATACATACATGGGTACAGACTGTTTGCAGATATTTAGACTTTCATTTTCATATTTTTTAATGTGGATATTTTGAATCCAATTACATATATATTACATATACCTTAATATACTCTACATAAAGACATTCTACTCAAAACTACTCAACAAGCATGAATGCTTAATTGGAGTGCCCAAGTTTATTAAATAAATAAATCAAAATATGCATTGTTTAATTGTACTGAGCATCAATAACGTGTTTGATACAAAACTTTATAATCTAAAAGAAAATAAGAATAACTTTTACCATCAAATCTGCCCTTTTACTGCAGCAAAGTTTGATAAGCAAACCATGGAATATTTTGATATACACTAGAGTCAGCGCAGCGCTAATGCTTAAGTCTATGAATTGCCAAAGAGCTTCATCCTGCATTCCTTCATCCTGCATTCCTTCATTCTGCATTCCTTGGTTTGATTCCCTCATCTTTCCAAGTCATAATGCATGACTTGAAACAAGTCACTTAAGTGGACACTGTTTTAAGCTTACCCTGCAAAAGGCATTTGTGCTTAGTGAGCCTATCTAGTTAAATAAATAAATTAAATGTATATAAAACTGGAGTTTCCTATTATTTATTTGTCCATTGGGTTAGTCACACCAATCCCTTTTTCAGAGAGACCTGAGATGTTATTCATACTGACCATGGGAAATTTGGCCAGGGCACAGTGGAACGTCCCTACTCTTTTCAACAAAGCCCATGGGATCTTTTACATCCACTTTAGCTACCACCTGCTTAGGCTGATGGGGGCTCAGTTTAAGATCTCATTCAAAGAACAGCAGACTCAGGCATGCAGTATCCCCTCTTATGCTACACCGCAGTGTAAGTGTTGCAAAATTAATCCAACTAATTGGTCTAGGAATAGAACCTACAGCCTTCTGCACTAAATGTAAGTGTGCTAACTGTTGAGCTATTAAGACTCCTAGACAAATAAATGTACAAATAATTCTAACCGGTATAAATAATTCTGTCTCTATGCCAGCTTTTTTTGAAGCTACCAAAAATTCTCATATCATAATTTATGAGTATGCCTGTGGTATTATAGTACTATGAGGTAACATAGAGTTCTGTTGCACCCTCCAGCGTAAAAGCATAAAACGTATAGTCAACGTCCACATAATGTAAAAAGTAGCAACTGTTGCCAAGTTTTAGGGTAAGCAATAAGTAAATGTTCTAAAATTTGGTAGACATCCTGACTACATAGATGTCTCTAACAGGGACTGATATTGCAGGAATAAAGTAAATGGCAGAAACAGGGCATTGGTATACAAGCATCTGGGAAAGGATCACACAAAAAAGAAAAAAAAAACAACAAAACAGATAGCCAAGAAATGTAATGAGATTTGTTGAAGTGTTAAAACATCATACAAATTAACTCTAAAACCTGCCCTACCAATCAATAAATGTGTGGGTGGCTCTAGAACATTGGCAAGAAAACAAATCATTATTTATCTGTCCCTTGAGAGGTCAGTGGGAACATAATAAATCTCAGAAAAAAACTAAATGTGTTCAAACTTGTCTAATCTCATAGGACATACAGTACATCAAGTGACCTACTTCTGGGTTAATATTTGATGCCACATTATAATGCTCCATAAATTAATACATTGAATATTTTGCTGTTCAAAGTACATTTCTCAGCATGCATGATGTAGATAAAAAAGAAGACACAGCCATAATAAATGTATTAATGTAGATCAAAACACACATATATATGATACTTAGTGCTTGCTATGACTTATAAAGCTACTCAACAACTTTATAAAGTGTGTCACTCTACAAAACAGGTTTCTATCCCTCCCTAATCTGTTTTTTTTCAGAAATAATCCTTAGTTTCTTGAATATGTATGAAGAATAGATACGGTATAAACCTTAACCAAATACCTCCTCAGCTTATCCAGTAGGCACAGAATTGGACAGACAAGATGTTCTTTACCTGTCCTGTCATTCCAGTTCTTAGTTTCTTTCTAAAAATATGCAAAAACTAAGTGGAAAATCTTTTAGTGGTTCTAATGAACACTATATCAGGGCCCGCACTTTAGGAAGAAAACAGACTCACTTAAAAAAGATGAGTGAAAGGTGTCAGCATTTCCATCAATGATCACACTGATCATGAATAATAATAATAGTAATAATAATAATAGTAATAATAATAATAATAATATAACATCTGCTTTGTTTTGGACATTTTCCTGTTATGCACACTGCTGCTCAAGAAAAACTAAAGATGAAATATGACTTTTATCCCAACAATGACACCCATTAGGTGATACATGACTGACATGATAAGTTTCTGGAGATTAATATTCTCTGCAGATAATTAGTACATTACATTTGTGACAAATATAAAGGCTTGATGTGTGAGCTACATATAGAGAATAACCATACAGTATAACAAACAGAAACATTATTTCCATCAATTTGTCAGTCCTTTAGTCCATACATCCTTTTTCTGTCCTGGTGAAGGTTGCAGTGATAGTAGCCTGAGCAGGGCAGTTCAGAGTTCCCTATCACTCACAACAGCCATTGGATTATACTGTGGGATCCCAGGTATTCCCATGATAGCTGAGAAATGTAATCATTGCAATGTGCTCTTGGTCTGTACTGTGGCCTCCTCTCAGCGAGTTGCACTTGGTGCACCTCTTGTGGGAGGTACTAAAGAGGTATATTCACTAGGTGCCCAGATCACATCAGCAGTGGCTGCAGTACAAGATCCTTCCAGACTGTGGTGCTCCTCACAATAACACAATAACATAGAATCAGTCTTGTTACCTGCAAATGACCCTAATTTCTGCCACTTTTACTTATGATCTCATGTTCTCAGTCATTTGTAGACTGACCAGTAAACTTCGTGACTCATCTGTTACTTCATTACCGCATTCAGGTACAATGCCCTGATTACTACTCTCTGGTCAGCTATCTACTCATTGATATCCTGACTCCATCTACCTTTGCATGTGAACAAAAATCTGAGATGCATCTTCACCTGAGGTAACTGTTACCTCTCAAGCACAGAGAACAATCTACTCTTTTCCGGCAAACAGAATGGCAACCTATGATTTAGAAGAGATAATTTTTATCCCAGCTCTTTCACAGTCACAAGACAATTACTCCTGTGCATGATGGAGATCCCAGCCACTCAACTTTGATAAGACAAATTCATCCCAAACAACAAAAATGTCACCTCATCTCCCCACACAAATATCCAATTCCTTCAGCATTTCTAATTGGAGTTCCTCAGTTCCTGCATCCTTGCTACAATGGAACTAATTAAGCACTGTAGTAATCTCATCTACTGAAAGGAAACCAGCTTTTGGTAATGTCTCCTCAGAGGAGGGCATGTGCACTAAATTTAGGGGTACCATAAAGTGTTATGTATCTTTACAATATCCGCAGTTCAGCTGAGAGCCTCTCTACCCTATTTTGAATACTCCCCACCCAATAGACACATGCACCCTACTTTTTTTTGGATTTCCTAGCTCTATCTAAACAATTTTGCAGCCATCTGACACAACTTACCATCAAATGGTGATCAGCTGTTATAACCGTACCTCGTTTGGCATAACTGGGCAGAACATATGGCTGTAGGGTTTGGTGGCACAATTACAAAGTCAGTTACCTCTCTTCAGAAACATGTTTTACCGTATCTCATGTACCCAGATTTCTTTAATGATCTGCCCTCAACGAAACACCTTTTCTAATTCACTAAACAAAAAATGACAATTAACTGAATCATAATCTTTTTGCACATGCATAGAACCACTCCTGCTTTACTTACTACTTCTCTTAAATGAAAACTCGAGATTCTCCTACAGTTTAGCTCAACTCCTAGGTTGTGTTTCTTCCTACTATATGTCTCCTGTACTGTGTAGGTACTTGAAACCTCTTTGTACTTTATAAAACATTCATTTCTTCACTTTGGTGTCAAAGGAAAGAAAAGACCACCCATTGTATTTTTAAGTTTAACTTCTCACATAAGTTGCAGGAGAATTTGTGTACACCTGCATGACATACCACAAAGACAGATACATTTGTAGTCAGGAGCTCAGACTGCTGTAAACAAGAAAGAGAGATTTTGAAACTGCTTTCCGTCATCTTTATTGCAGAGAGGAAGAGAATTTACACTGATTCACAGCTGCTTACAGTGTAGCCATACCATTTATGGCAAAACAGAGCAATTAGATCATTTAGTGGTTCAAAGGCAGTTGTCACCTCTTTTGACAAATTTACATAAGCAGCATCACAGTATTGAAATGCTAAGCTTTAAACTTTAAATGTTTGTTGTTCATACTACATCACATTTTAAGATGACTTGCATGTAGTGTTAAGGATGTCTGTGACATTTAGAGAAAAGTTAGAACATATTTTTTCATGTTATTCTTGTAAAGTATCAGTACACTTACCAAAGTGTTGGGGAGGGGCTATTAATTCATCTTGGACTACAAAAAGATACTTTGAACAAAGACCTGCAATTTAGCAACTTTTGGTTGCAGCTGTATAATTGCTTAGTACACTATAAAACAAGCCCTGAGAAGCACACAAATTCAAGGGAAAAAAGTAGTCCTGTTACAGATAGTATATAAGATGACAATGACTGACTGTCAATGGGATGAGAATACACCACTACTTCCTTATGTCTAGCATGACTCATATAAAGCAGACATTAAATGGATTATGGGAAAGAGAAAGGTTTGAAGAAAAATAAGATCACATTGATAAGTCAAGTCCCATTGACAGCTATTTTTCAGAAAACACATTAAAATTCTATAAGAAGCAGTCAGAATGATTTTGAGATTTAAAATAACTCAGGAAAACCGAGATAGAGTGAAAATGTAGATTTTTTTTAGTTCTGATGTGGAATTTTCCTTTAATGCTCACTCAACAAAATTCAGTATTAGCCTCCATTTATCTATAGACAGTCTTCCCTTTATTAAATTTTTCTGTACTTCCTCTGTCACAATTAATTAAAATTGATTCTAGCCTATCTGTCAAAACTCTAACTGGTAATGTTACATCTGCATTACAAAAGGACATTGATCTAAAATTTACTGGGTATTCTGGCACCATTTCATTTTGCACAGACAACCATAACTGCCTCAGTCACAGACCTTGGGCCATACCTATCCAAGGTTTGCATAATGGTTAAGGTGTTTACCTTGCAGACACAAGGTGCAGGGTCTGATACTCCCATGGGGTAATTAGCTAGACTTAAAATGACCCACAAGGGCAGTTAGCTAAGTACTAACCTATAAACAATATCTGTATTTTTCATGGGCTAAACTCTTGGCTAAACTTATAAAGGCCTCAGAGCCAATAGCTTAGTAACTTCCTATGATCCTATACTCCTTTTTAAGAGAAACCTGGATAACTGGAAGGGAAACAAAAATACCCCCCTGGGATTCCACCTGTGTCCCTGCTGGACAGGGGCTTTGGGTGCTGACTTGTCTAAACATGGGCTAAAACTCTTGACTAGGCTTATAAGGACCTCAGAGCCACTAGCCTAGTAACTTCCTATGATCCTGTGATCCTATTATTGTAGGACAAATCTCCAAACCCACCATTTTGTGTAAGTGAATAGGAAACCATCACCCCTTTCATTTGCCCAATAGCGGACAACATATCATATACCAATATCTTTGTGTAATACAATTCTATCCTTCTTGTCCAGTGAATTTCCATTCCAATCTACAATCATTTTTCCTTCATCCTCAACTACCCTGTACAATTTCTAATAATTCCTAAAAATCATTGTTATCTCCTTGTTCACTACCACATTATCATCCACCTATTCACTGCCACTACTAAAATATGTCTTCTCTGACCTTTCAGCTTCCAATGCAACAATTTTATCTCCATCTTATCTCTATTCACCAATATGCTCCTCTACTCTAAAATTCTTCCTTTATTAATGTTTTTTTTAACCCTTTCAAATATCACTCTGTCTCATGTTTTTAGCCTTCCTTTAATACATTCCTTCCCCTGCTGCAATCATCTTAAATATATATATTCCATTATCTAATTCAGCTTTCATTTATTCTTCTGTCCCCTGAAACTCATAATTTCTTTTCTCCAAGAAGCTTTGAATCCATGCTCCTCCCTTTCCTATTTTTCACTCATCTGAACTACTGTGTAGTGCAATTACTTCACTTGGCCTTTCCCCTCAAACACTTCCTGAATTCCACCTTCACCCAGTTGTAGCCTCTCAATACAACATTCACACCATCAACCCCCAAATAATTAACTCAAGTGCTCCACTAAAAGCACTTTCTATACAACACATCCTGTTATATAAAATGATGCACCATAATGTATTCCTAAACAGCATCACTGACCTCCAAATCCTTACCCATTTTCTCCAATCCCCCAGCATCCTTCTTCCTTAACCTGAGTTTCTGCAAGAAAGCTGTATCTACTTTTTCATGCACCAACTTAGTCAAGACTTTCTGCAATTAATTGTTCTGCTAATTTTCCCCATGTTGCAAGGCACAGCATTCATCTTTCCACCTTCCCCACCTACCAGCTTCTCTCTCTTGGAGCTAGAATTCCTATTTTCATGGGTATGCTGACCAGCACTGCAATTCCCTCATCTTGGCCTAAGTAGGTCCCATCTGCTGCAGGCCATCCATGTGAACCCAACAGTCTCCACAGCTCTGTCCAACCTACACCCCAGACTCTGCCATCTTCTGCAGCTCCATGAATTTCATCCCCCTACCCTACTATTTTTCTAAATGTTTAATACAAAGAAAACCTATGTATTAATATGTACAAAAACTGTGTATCAAATATAAATCAATCACCTATACAGTGCTCAAATCTCAACAAAGAAAAAAGTTAAAGCAAAACCTCAGTTTTAAAAACATTAATCTGAGTCCATTTGCATTGCTTAAAGAGAATTAAGACATCCTGCAAAATTTGCCATTTCAACACAATTATTATTAAACACTGGAATATAATTATAGAAATCAGATTATTTGTGAAACAGTCATGAAAACTCTGATACCCCAGGCAAACTAATTTCCATGCTACATTCAAGAAATCAACAAAAATACAGAAATTATGCTGTTTCGTAAACATTAAATCCCTAAAATGAAAAAAAAAATCCAACTTTGGGTGCCATGTACTGGTCAATGTCCATTACAAAATGCAATAACAGCAAATGTGCAGCTAACTTATACAATATATATATTACTTGCACTGGGCAATGCTTAAATCTCAACCAAGAAAAGACAAAAATAACCTAGTTGCATGTGCAGAGGGACAAAGCCCTGACTGTACCCCAGATGATCTATGTTTACTTAGCAGCAGGTGTCCTGGAAGCACTGGGCATAAGAGGATGTGAGTAGTAGATGATACCAGCTTGCCAATCCTGGGCGGATGAAGGCAACTGAACTCACTGCTTTGGTATCTCCTGCAGCAAGAAGCCTAGCATGCCCATGCTACAAAGCAGTGCATTGCTTAGTCAGGAAGCTGCATGTGTGCAAGCATGCATGTATCTTCCAAAGGCAGCTACAGTAGAGTTTGCAAGCTACAGACAAGGAGGAGTTAGGACAGTCTGAGGGAGTCTCATCTCCACTAGGGAATACATGTACTGAGTGGCTCTTGCCTAAGCAGAGGAAACAATGAGTCAGTGGAGTGCAGGAAGGGAGACACTCATGTGGATAATATCAAAACAAAAAAAGCAAAAAAAAAATAGCCTTAGGTATATAAAATACAGACAGAGCACTAGTGTTCTATAGAAATCATATCAACACGGCTTTTCACTTGCCATAAGTTGTTCACTGACTGTTTTGTTTGCTTATAGAGGCTCTGATCCTTTCTTTGGCAAACTCCCATATGCTTACTTTCTTCCTTGCATTTAGACACTGTCTCATGATTACAAGGACCTTTTTAACCCTAGCCATGTATCCCAAATCTCTGACAAAATTCTGGTACCCTTGATAAGTGTAAGCAGGGGCTTGATAGGTGAAACATTTACAATCAGTAGCCTGGGAAATGAACCATTTGCAGGCTGCCTGTGTCCATTAGATACATAGGTGCAAAACCAGGGATGAATTTACTGTTCCACTTCCAATTGTCCAAGTTACACTTGAACTGGATTAGGAAGAAACTCTGCTTCATATGGAAAGGGAGCCTGTTCCAGAGAAGGGGTAGTCTCTGGGATAAATGCCTGTCTCTCCAGCAGGACCTATTTATATCACAGGCAAGTTTAAGTCTTTAGAATAGGTAATTCTGATGTTGTTTGTTTTGCAGATATGCAGGAGGTCCATCAGAATGGGGTCTGACAATGTCTTGTATGCCAGGGGATAAATCTCCCCTCAAGAGCCTGTTGGAGACAGAATACAGTGATAGGGCCTTGAGGAGGTCTGCAAAGGGCATGTTATATACACCCTGTATTTTTTTATTGAGGAATCTCTGTGGACATTCCAATTGCTGGATACGCCTGGTTAGATACATACCAAAGTGGGCATTAAACTCAATGATAGGTCTGATGAAGGCCAAATACAGTGGAACAATGACTTCCTTGGACCTAGATGACATACCTCTGTTTATATGTTACACAACATAGAATGATTTCCTCACTACTGTAGACGTGATGTTCAAAGACTAGATTACCGTCTATGTGTGTCCCCAAGTCCCTGACTACTGGGTCATCTCTCAGGGGTGTGTTGTCAGTATAAAAACAAGCATCAGATTCAGGAAGGCTGCTCTTGCAATGCAGCAGCCCCTAACTTTATTTACATCACAGTTACCGGAGTTCCAGTTAGGGGTCTCTTTCTCCAGCCTTAGCAAAGTTCTTTTGAGTCAACATGTAATCGGTCAGGCATCAATACACCATTTACCTAACCCATGTATGTCATCTCTCTCTCTCTTCCCTGAGCCACGCTTTCCTTCTGACTTTCATGGTCAACTTTCATGTTCTTCCCGCTTTCTTTCATTTATTTTAACTCATCTTGACTGACCTACATGGACTTTCTGTTTTCTTCTTTCATTTGGAAGTGGTCCCACACTACACTATCTCCTGCTGTATCAGTTGTGGTACATTTCACTCCCACTGTACTTGTATCCACCTACATGAACAATGGGTACTGTCAACCAACCCAGCTCCCTGAGTTTCTGCCATGTTTGTCATGCTATAGTAATTAAGGTACGCTTCTAGTATAACAATTATGTGATTATGTGTTTCTATGGTAGAAAAAGGCACTTTACTCTATCCTGGTGACAATGTGTTTCCAAGTCCATTTTTTCCTTGGTGATTTTTAATTTACTTTTTTTAAACTTTGTGAAATATTTAAACTTGCAGGACAGCAAAATTCCACCACCTATACTTCTTACTGGCATGTCCTTAAACTCATTATTAGTACATCATACCACTTGTTGCCATGTACTAGTCTCCTTCACAACATTCAAACAAATTTCTTTTGCTTCCTCCACATCTTTGCAGTAATTATGTAATTATGCCTTGCCTTGCACTCACAAAGTAGGTGGATAAAACATTTTTACTACTGTCTCGTCCTGCAGTGGCCCCAAACTCCTGTCTTGACTGACAGCACACCAGAAATAATTTTCTTCTACACACCCTCTAGGTCTGGCCATTAAAACTGCCTTACTTCAAGTAACACATATTTTTCCTATAATTGTGGAGCTTCACTATTAAATGTCTCATCTTTTGCTCAGGGATCTTATCTATCCTTCCATTTTTGTGCATCAGATCAACCATCAGGTCTAAATTTGGTGTCCCCTTATGCAACTCCTTTAACGTGTACCCCGTTCTGTATAAAGTATACTTGTTCCTGTCCCCCAAGCCCTCCTTTAAGCCTATAATAATCATATTTACTTGGTGTTCTGTTCTGTTCTGTAATCTTCCTGTCTATTCAGTTACAGCTCTGTATGTCTTTTCTTGGCTGAGCTATCCCTCCTGATTTGCTATACAGGATTGTAACTTATTTGCGTCTATATTACAGTATCGAACAGACTGTTAACCGAATGCCCTTTTATCAACACATGTTAAGTGAAATACAAAAACCATAAACAGCCACAAAAGCAAATTTTTTCCCAGGGAAAAAATCACCTGGCCAATACAAAAAAAAAATTCAGACTGTACGAAGTGGGGGGCTTTGCCCCCCACCCTCCCCATGTGGAGGGCTGTGCCCCCCCACACCCCACCTAACTAAATGTACCAACTCAGAGATCATACTACAGTGGAGGAAAGGGCAAATCCCTGATAACAGCCATTTTTTTCCCATGGCATGAGAGGGTGGCCTAATGGTTAAGGCGTTTGCCTTACAAACACAAGGTGCAGGCTTTGAGTCTCACAAGGGATAATTGGCTAGGCTTAAAATAGCTCGCAAGGGCAGTTAGCTTAGTACTAACCTATGAAACCCCCTATGAAATTTGCTTTTGTGGCCATTCGGGGGTTTTGTATTTCGCTTAATATGTGGCGATAAAAGGGTGTTCGGTTAACAGCCTATTTGATGCAGTAATATAGATCCACTTATTTATCTGTTACAGGACTGCATTGCTTTAATGATTTCCATTTGCTCTGTGTATAGTTACTTCCTGTCACATGGCCCTAATATTCACAACAACCAGCTTTCCAGTAATAATTTTGTGTTTCTCCATCACTGACATATCAGTCTACCTGAAAATCCAAGAAAAGATGCCTTAAATAACCAAAAATAACAAGGTAATGCAAGAATGGAATTTGTAACTATTTATTGCATCAAAAATAAAACTAAACAACACTATCAGGTCAGAGTTCATAGATCAAGCTGCTAACGCCACTATGCCCCATACATGGAGGGATGTTCATGCTTCTAACATTGCCAATAGATGTGAAAGATTTCCATTTGATGAAAGTATTTAACCAGTAACACTCCCTAGTCATTTGTTTCAATTTTTTTTTTTTTTGCATACATACATACATACATACATGCATACTTACATATATTTATGTTTAACGATATCTATGTGCTTCAATAAGCCATCTCTTACAGTCTTACCACTCAGATGTCACATGCAGGTACACACACTGCTGGAACTGTGATGATGCAGAGCTGAAATGTTTTAAGTTAACATGCGTACAATATGACCCTTCAGATCTCACTAATAACGAGAAAACATATAAATGAATACAGAGAAGGGGATGAAAGATACAAATTTGATATTTTTCTAAAGGCCTATGCATATAATTAAAAGTTCTGATTTCACAGTAAGCTATAGATGCTGCACACATAACATTCTCCCACATTCTCCACTATTTTGGCTGAATTACATAACTTAAGTCAAGATTCAGGACAGATCAAATACTGTTCAATAACAACTACACCATAAATACTACATTTATGATTTCAGAGTGCAGTTTTCCTACATTTGTCCCGTGTAAAAATAAAGTATGCCTCAATGGGTTTTTATCTTTCTGCAGCATTGCTTTGCTATTCAGCTTCCTCAGTGCACTGCATGTAAGGTTTCAATGTATGAAGGGATTCATTGAAATCTCTGGAAATTTGCTTAAAGAATTTATCATCCTGATTCTCACATTATCTTACCCACGAAGTTTTAATTTTTTCCATATCTTTTCCCCCTTCTTCCATGCCAACCATCAAATCTCTCCCTACTAGAGTTTAGTTCACTCATTCCCCAGAGGTAGGAAATCCCCTTCATGAGAGAAACCTGCAGGTTCTCTGGGGCAAGAGTCATCCAGAGGGGCTGTCATCATGGCAGTCATGAGTGATTTTGCATTCTTGCTGCCGCCCCACTAAATGACAAAGATTATGGCATGTTTTTACTTCCATTGCAGCAAGGCTGACATGAGCATATGAACCCCCACTGTCCTAACTGTAACCCGTGCATGCATGCTCCTTTTGTTATACACAGGCAAGGGCTACCATCACTGTCTTGAATATCCCACCAACACCTGCCCTAGGCTGGGTGCCTAGTCGAGACTCACCCCATCCTCTGGCATAAGATCTGTCTTACCTGGAACTGATGGACATGGCTGACCTGGGTCACCAACCTTCGTTTTCCAGGATGGACACATCCATTCTCAACTCCATTCTCCATCAAGCACCTGAACTACTAACCAAATCATTATACCTACTGAGTTTTCTGTTGAATCAATTTTTTTTTTACATTTTTTGTCACTTACTGCTGCCTTCTTTCCCCTGTGACTAGGACAATTCATCTACAGAAACATTCAGAATCCACAACTGTTTTATTCTGTAGTATCTTGGAGTAAAGAAACCTGACAGCAAAAGGAGAAAAAGCATGGATTAGGGACTTCCTGGCTACTATTGTATTTCCCTTTTATTTTAACTCTATATTGCATATGAAAAATATGACTTATTGCAGTATATTTAAAAATGATACACAAAAAGCAGACAGTGCTAATGGAAGAAAACTTTGGGCAATTTGTGCAGAGATTCCTGAACATAGCAGTTATTTTGAGAACTTGGATTCTAAGCAAATGTGAAAGGGCATAATTGTTTCATATTTTGAGGATGCATACAGCATTATGGTTAAGAGGAAAGAAAAAAATAAATAAAGCCACTATGTTATTGTGGGTAAAATCAACATAAATAATTAACAAGAACTACTTACTGTGCTAAAGAAACATTACTGTAGCATGGAATATCAGAATAAGCTAAAAATATTTATTTTCAGTTTCTGACCATAATGGTCTTTTAAGGTAACTTTAGTAAAAATGCATACTGCTACTCACCCACATAATTGCAGCTTAAAAGCATATGACATTTGGTTAAGTAAGAAGCACATGTCTGTGTTCAAGTTATTGAAAGACAGTCAAGATTTTTAATATAATTAGGATGGCAAACAAAATTAAAACTGTAGTAGCAACATACAAATCTACGGTGTTGCTGAAGGCCTTGGGGCTATCTGTTATTACTTGAAATGTACAGACATATTTAAAAAAAGGTTCAAAGTCAAACACTTTATTCAGTGTTTTGATTTTTACATGTCAATGAGGTAAACACACTCACTAGGTGCAATCATCTTTTCACACGTGAGTTACTCTTTGACTTGCTCAGGGGCACATAGTAAATAAACAGGAAAAGGAATCTAACCTGTTTATAGATCATAATGATCATTAACAGCAAACAGTTTTAGTCCTCTAAGCTCTACTAACAGGCTAGACTAGGTCCAGTGATATGGGTCACCCTACTATTTTAATTTTGCAAAAGGCATGAACTATATGGCAGGTTGAACTGTATGGTGAAAATGAACACTGGTAAACTTTAACCAAGATGTTTCAGCTATTACACCTGATACTCAAACTGTGTTAGTGCTATAGAAAATGTTGGTCATGAATAACAAAATTAGGTGTACCAGTGTACAAATATACAACTCTCACTTCACATAGCAAACCCTCATTGTCTGAAAAAGCTACTGTAAGTAAAACTTGAACTTCTTATGATAAGAATCATGGTGGGTGCAGTTATAAAACACAAAGTAATGCTGTTTACTGAGATGGTGTAAACAATGCACTGCCATAAGGAATTACGAAGCATGCACTCTAGATCACCCAGGAGCCCAGTCTATATTAACTGCCCCAAAGCACTCTCCAGTTAAGTAACTTACTCACAGTCACGTGTCCAGCAAATTTCCCTTTATAGAAATAGATTCAATTAATAGATTCAAAGCCTCTACCCTTGCCACAAGAAACAACTCATTAAAAAATGAGAGATCTCATCCTCTGTAGTAACTGCCATATCAGTAGATGTGAGGATTTCTCTCTTAAGTGGCATTAGCTCCCAAGCAACTCCTGAAAGATACCTATAGTATCCCCTTGGCACAGTAACTACAAAACTGAAATTACATTATTTAGAAATCACAACTATTCCAGAGATGCAACAAATTCTATAAAACTTCAATATCTTATTGATTCTGTCTGTTAAATAAATATTCCAAGCCCACTGCAAAATCTGTAGGTATATGTAATCAATTCAATCTTTCTTATTGTATAAGGAAAAAAACAGCATTTCAGAAATGGGACAGAAATCATAAGCATCTTTATCTCACATAAAAATCCATCACATACAATTGTTTTCATGACCATTAAAAAACAAAGAATAAAAAATAAATGTATAATAATCTCACAAACAGTTGAACATAAATTCATCACCGTGTACTTTCAATGCAAATACATAATTCGAGTACATTAACCTTCAAAGTAAAACTGAAAGTGCAGTGCCACATAGTCAGCCTTCACATCTTCCACAAGATATAAATAACCTTTCAGAAGAATAACAATTTAATGAATAAATAGATACATACTGAACTGAGAGAGACGCTGTACCTAAATAAAAAGAGAAATATATAGCTCAAATGAACTACACTACACCTCAAAGTAAAAAGCACAATCACATCCATATGAACAATAAAGCTGAACAATATACAGTGAAGAAATATAGATCTGAATTAACTTCACAGTGCACTATAAAAACGAAGTAAAAGCAAAACCAGTAAATGAATGCAAATCTTACCAGGTGTAAAAAGGTAGGAAATAATCTCTGTACCATTGATATTCCATATGCATGTATTACATTCCAAGTACCAAATATATATCCACATTAAAGTAAAACAATTCATAGGTACTGCCCTACATTTTAATACTACAGTTTATAGTACAATTTTTTTCCATTAGTAAAAAACATAAAAACGCAGCTATAAATCAAGGTGGAACGATTCAAAGTTTTATCCACACACACACTCATTCACACACATTCAAGCACACATAACAGCCAGACAGACACCAGGACAGTCATACACACACATACACATGCACTCATACAATATATACATATATATATATATATATATATATATATATATATATATATATATATATATATGGGTTCATATGAATCCATACAGTTCAAAAGCATGACACATACACACTACCACACCAGTACAACAACAATTAACAAGTGTATGTTTTGAACTGACAATGGATTCATATGAACCCATATATATATATATATATATATATATATATATATATATATATATATATGTATATATATATATATATATATATATATATATATATATATATATATATATATATATATATATACACACACACACACACACATACACACACACATACACACACACACACACACACACACACACACACACACACACACACACATATATATATAATATATATAGGTCCACTACAGATAATCAAAATTTCAAAAGGCTGACTTTCAAATGGCCGATATCATATGATCGACTTTTGAAAGTCCGATCATTGTGAACGGAGATCTCCATACAGCGCAGAATGGAAAGATTTCCCTTTTCCGCACTGTAGTGCGATCTCGGAGTTGGTATATTTAAATAGCATGCTATGTGTACTGGGAACGTCAGACTTTTAGCTGTTGAAATGCTTGATACACTTCTTCTCATGACAACTGTCCAACAATGCATAACTGCTATTGCCATTCTATTCATTTTTCATTTCATTGCTTAGAGTGTTTCACTAATTTTTAGTTTTGATTACATTGTTCACCATATATGTTGTAATCACTTTGCTACATTTTATTTGCTGTATTGTTTTTGTTGAACTAAATACTGGAGCTTTTCTCCTCGGGCCTCTCCTGTAAATGGATCTGCTCCAGTTGGAATTTCCCGGTTAACAAATGTAAAATAAAATAAAATAAATATAGATAGTGCAACTGTAAAGCCAGGTTATTTGTGACCTGCCTGATTAATATATTTGAATGGGACATGTACACCCTCCAGCTTTGTCTTTATCTTCACAAATAAACCTCTGTCATTTTTGGAATTTTGTCTCACACTTTAATTTTATCAGAAGAGTCAGGAATTATTTAATATTTCATATACATCTGCAAGCTTATATTCTGAATTCTTTCATTTCTAACAAGTAATTAGGTATTTGGGAAGACTGAATTCAATGATCACAAGTGATTATTTTTTTAGGCAATAATCAGAGTAAATAACTAATTAGTAAATGATGTCCTGTGAGGAAAGTAGTTATCTAGTTAAGGTCTAAAAAACAATGTAGAAAAATTCTGTTTTCCAGAAAATTTTGCCCTTAAACAAGCACAGCTTCACATTAAAAGTGTGTGGGAGGCATGACAAAGTAAGTGACTAAATATAAATTAGTACATTAAAATGAAAACAATTTAACATTTAACAAGACATGCTTTATGTTTGACCTTCATGTGCGTAGCACAACAAACTATCTCCCTAATGATGTAAAGGTGAAATAATGCTTACCCACCTACTTTGGGAAATAATAATAATATAACTTTTATCAGCATTTGTCTGTGTATTCTCTGTCCTCTTCAACCTGTTGTGTCATGCACATCTTCCAAATTGTTGTATCTGGCACCTCTTTGTTCTAGTGTTGCTGAAGAAAATACTTTAGTAGCAGTGGTGTTGTATTCATAATCTTTATACATAATGAACAGCTGTACCTGTAACTATTGTTTTCCTGCTGGATACTTAATGCACAGTTATTATTACTTCAATAAAATAATAAAATAATTAAGGAGAGTGTATGACTGCAAAATGTTAAACAGACTAAATGAGGATCTATGACATTACAAGTGAGAGAGTGTGTGTGTGTGTGTGTGTGTGTGTGTGTGTGTATGTGTCTGCATCTTATATATATATATATATATATATATATATATATATATATATATATATATATATATATTTATGTATATATGGGTCCCTATCAATTGACTGAGTTTTCAGAAACTAGAAATTCATAAGGTCGAAACATATGACTGAATTTTTGAAAACCCAAAGCTTTTGAATGGAGATCACAATACAGTGCGAATCTGGATATTTACCATTTTTCTCACTGTAGTACAATCTTGGAGTTGGTATATATAATTTGCAGGCAGTGTGGGGCGTGCAGGGGGGTTTGCCCCTGCAAAACATAAAATAGGCAGATGTTTGTGTTTTTTATTTTTTGATGTTCAGGTTTTCGAAAACTCAATCATAATGTCTCGACCATATGAATTTCAAATTTCTGAAAACTTGATCATCTGACATAGACCCATATATATATATATATATATATATACACACACACACACACACACACACACACACACACACACACACACACACATTTGTGTCTTTTTATAGCAGCTCAATGTACTGAATTGCAACCTTTTAAAACTCAACTTAACTAAAAAAAAATAAAAATAAAAGCCAGAACAAATATTTTTGCAGGGGTGCGTGTGAGGACTTGTGAGGATCTGCCCCCATACCCTGTAACATATTCCTCATTGGTAAGATCTGACCATAAATTAATTTCGCTGGACATCCATATTCCGTCCCCACCTCCAGCCAAGGAAACCACGGTGAACTTCTCAAAAGCAAACTTCACACTTCTCAAAACCGAGGTGGAATCCTTCAAAGCCCCCAGGCCAGTGGAAAATATGGCCCAAACCGCAGAATCCTTTACAAATGCATTCTATGGACACCTGCAGGAATGCATGGATTGTGCTATCCCAAATAAAACCAAGACTCACTCCTCCAAAGGCAGGAGACCTGTCTGGTGGATCCCAGCCATAAATAAGCTATACAACAGAAGGAGGAAGCTACTACATGATAGAGCAAAATCCCAAAAAGGGAAGGCATCTCTGATCAGTACTAGCAAGAAACTATGATCCCTCATAAAATCATCTAAGGCCAGCTTTGAAAGAAAAATTGCACAAGACACTAAAGATAATCACAAGGCCTTCTTTAGTTATGTCAGGAACCTGGGTGGCAACTCCCAGATATGTTCTGAGTTAGTGCAAAATGACAAAAAATACACTAAACCCACAGACATTGCCAACATCCTGGCAGACAGGTTCAGTGCAAACTCCCCCCCCCTTTCCCCCCCAAAAGAGCAAATGTCTATCCCAACAGAGTGTAGCCTCCCTGACATCACAGATGCACAGGTGAGAGCTGCCCTCTCCAAAGCAAAAAACACAGCATCAATGGGACTGGACGGTGTCCCGGGCTGCGTCTTACACGAGCTCCAAGAAGAACTGAACCCTCACATAAAGTCACTGTTCAATCTCAGCCTTACTACAGGGTATGTACCCAAGGAATGGCGTACAGCAACAGTGGTCCCACTCCACAAAGGTGGTGCCACAATGGACCCCGGAAACTATCGCCCTATAAGCCTGACTAGCCTGGTCTGCAAAGCTATGGAGCGTATCATCATGGAACTCATAAACAAAGACATTGGGAACCTCCAAACACTGGATCCTACCCAATTTGGCTTTGTTAAGGCAGATCTTTCCTCTTGAACCTGGTTGACTTCTTTGAAACAGTCACCAAGTTCATAGATGAAGGGAAGGTAGTCCACACAGCCTACCTGAACCTCGCAAAAGCCTTTGACACAATACCCCACTCGGGCATCATAAATAAGCTCACCAGCTTAAATATCAACCCCTATGTCACAAGATGGGTTGCAAACTGGCTCAGGGATAGAACCCACATGGTCAGAATTGCAGGTGCCATGTCAGACTCTAAACCAGTTACAAGTGGTGTCCCACAAGGCTCAGTCCTGGGACCTCTCTTGTTCGGTATATATTTCTCTGAGGTACAGGCTAACACGGGAGGACTATGACTGACCAAGTTCGCAGATGATTGCAAACTGGGTGCCATAATCGACTCACCGACTGACACAAGCATCCTTCAAAAGGGTCTCACAGAGACAGATAACTGGTGCAAGAGCCATGGCCTAAAGCTAAATGCCAAAAAGTGCATATTCATCCCCTTTGGGAAAAACAAAGTGCCCACAAATTACCACATAGGTGGTAATCCATTAAGTACAGAAGAAGTAATTAGGGATTTGGGGACCCGAGTAAATAGCAATCTCTCCTTTGACAATCACGTTGCCAAAGTGTTTAGAAAGACCTTCTATATAGCCCACCTTATCATGAAAGGGTACACATCTAGATCAAGAGAGGTCATTGTGCCCCTCTACTCATCACTCTTCAGGACCATAATTGAATACAATGCCCCATTTGGGATGTACCTTACCCGACACCTGCAGCAACTGGAAAGACCCCAAAAGTACCTCACCAAGAGGATCAAGGGACTCAAACAGATGCCCTATGCCATTAGGCTAAAGAAACTCTAGCTCTGTTCGGTTGCTTACCGCCTACTCAGAGGTGATCTGTGCCTGACGTATAAAGCCATGTCCAACCCAGAATTAATGGACATGCTCCACCTCAGGAAATTCAAATCCCTTAGAGCTACATGCTTCAGGGACTTAAACCTCAGCACAGAAATAAATAGGACATGCTGGAGGGACAGATTCATATCCCAGAGATTCCCCTCACTCTGGAACAAAATCCTAATCCAGGTTAGGCAGAGCCCTTCAATGACCCTCTTCAAGAGAATTCTTGACGAATGGATGGGAGATCGTAGGTTCAGGCACAGTAAACTAACCTTAAAAGGGCTACCTTCTGTGACCTACTATACAGTGGCACAGTCAACTAATCTAAAAGGGTGGCGAAAGCCAAACACACTCTGGCTAGGCTTATAAATGCCCTAGGGCAGATAGCCTAGTATCAACCTATGAACCTATGAACCTATGAACAACTCCATGGTTGCATTACAGTGAAGGAAAGGGACAAAATACTGGAAGTGCACAACCTGCTTGCACAATACAGCACACTACAATAAAGAAACGGCCATGTTACTTATACATCTTTAGGAAAATTCCTACTAGTGATGAAAAATTCATTTTGCACCCTACAAAAAATGTGATCTTTTCATTGTTAGTTTTTTTTTTAACTTTTCCCAAGTTTAGATAAGTTGAGTTTTGATAAGATGAGATTCATTAAGTTAAGTTTCTCTGTAAAGATATACATTCATATGGATGTATATATCTATATAGATATCTATATATATATATATATATATATATATATAATTTTACATATATATATATATATATATATATATATATATCACCAAACACCCTTGAGCAGCAACAAGCTTAAAAAGTCAACTGTTCATAAAAATATATCCAAGAGATGCGAAAATAGTTCCAAAACACAGTTTTATTACAACGAACACTGAAAAAAGCGCTTTCACGGTTTCAACCGCTTCATCAGACGTAACACTTCTGCAAACAAAGAACTCTTATTTAAACCAAAAATTCAAACTAATTAATTGAATAATTAATATATTAACCTTAAAGCGCAAGTGTATCAAAGTGCTTGCATATATAATTAAATTTCATTGCATCACATTGTTTCTAAGACACATATCATAAAAATCTAAAACATATTCAAATACATAATTAAAAATATGTTTAAAATTATGAATTAAAATTAAAATTGATCACTACCTAAGGTTTTTTCAGACACCCTGAAACTAAACGCCTTTGGGAACTTAAAGTGAATGGCTCATGTAATTCTAAAAATTTGGTATACGTAGCTTATTGCATACAATGCTTTCATTTTTATGTAGGAAAAACTAATCGTACTTTAAAAGAATGTATTAGAGACCACTATTATTGTGTGGCAAGGAAAGAAGATTATAACGCATTAGCTAAACATATCATCAAAGAGGGCCCATCTCACACGTTTTGTTTTCAAATTTTGTATATCCAATATGTTAATTTGAGATTAGGAAACATTACTAATGATACTGAATGTGCAGAGTTAGAATGGATTTTCAGATTGGGTGCACACAGGGGTTATGGGCTAAATGATGCGGTCTCCTTAAAGCCTGTTCTTAGAGCCAGATCCCTTAGGTAGTGATCAATTTTAATTTTAATTCATAATTTTAAACATATTTTTAATTATGTATTTGAATATGTTTTAGATTTTTATGATATGTGTCTTAGAAACAATGTGATGCAATGAAATTTAATTATATATGCAAGCACTTTGATACACTTGCGCTTTAAGGTTAATGTATTAATTATTCAATTAATTAGTTTGAATTTTTGGTTTAAATAAGAGTTCTTTGTTTGCAGAAGTGTTACGTCTGATGAAGCGGTTGAAACCGTGAAAGCGCTTACGTTTTTCAGTGTTCGTTTGTAATAAAACTGTGTTTTGGAACTATTTTCGCATCTCTTGGATATATTTTTATGAACAGTTGACTTTTTAAGCTTGTTGCTGCTCAAGGGTGTTTGGTGATACATTACAATTTTCTCGGTGGACTTTTGTGGATATATATATATATATATATATATATATATATATATATATATATATATATATATGGGTCTACTATACATGAAAAAGTTGCAGAAAGCCAAAACCCATAAGGCCTAGACCATATGTTCGACTTCCACAATTTCGAACATGTAAAAACAAAAAAAAAATACACAACATTAACTGACTTTCTAAGTGTTAGCAGGGGGGCTACGCCCCTGCACCCCCTGTAAATGTAATATACAAACTCCAAGATCGCACTACAGTGCGGAAATGGAAATATTTTCATTCCACAGTGCACGGAGATGTCCATTACACATGGTTGGGATTCCAAACATCAAACATATGGTGTCGACTTTGTGACATTTCGACCATGTTTAGGGGACCCATATCTATAGATATATATATATATATATATATATATATATATATATATATATATATATATATTAATATGTAGATAGAGATAGAGATATATATTATGTGATTACATACACTAGCAAGCTTCCGACAGTCCTAACTTACATGTAACTGGTTTGGCTGTTAATACACCTTGGTGCATAGAGTTTGAAGTTGCTTTGACTTTAGGGAGATGGATTCCCCTGTATTCAGAGAATATTAAAATGTACAGGTAAGCTGCAACATATCTGATATGGAGCCTCAGAATCTTGTCAGTCACTCACTCAAATGTTCCTTGTCTTCCTGGATACCAAACAATAGGACTGCATGTACGAGAAGTCCATCAGTATAGAGAATGCCATCTTTTCTTTAACATCTTGCACTAGTATAATTTTCAAGCAGACTTTGATTAAATATTAAGTGAATAGAAATCTATCCTTACTTATTTCTTCAGTCATCTTGTCCTCTCTATGTATGAGGTATGAATGAAATGTAGTCATGCTGTTTAACTTTATAAGTCTTTGTAAAACCCTTACAGACTCAAAAGGAATAGGGACATGCATAATGGGACTTTCTTTTCTCATTATGGGATTATCCTGTACCCACATTTAAGTATTTTCTGTACTTCTTCACTGTCTGCTTGGCATTGGAAGTCTGGTAACTGGTATGATTTTAGCTGGACTTTTTCACAAGGCACAATATTTAAAGTACATTGGGTTAAAATGACTCTACCAGTCACAAGTAACCAGTCCCAGTTATGTTTTTTTTTTCACTTTCTGTTTTGATACATATATAATGTCTCCTGTCTTGTGACTTCAGGAAATGCTTTTGGGGGTCTTAACTTGTACTATAAACATAGTGACTTCAGAATCTAGTCTCACTTAAAGGTTTTCAGAACATTTCTGTTGTATCATAGTTCTGTTTTTCTTTTCCTGTGTTATCTTACCTTATAGCTCAACTCACTCACCTTTTCTACAAATTCAAAAGGCACTTGTACTTTGCAATATTTGTTTTCAACAATAGATACTAACATGGGTAGTTTGTTACATCATCTGAATTCAGTAAGATGAGAATTTCTGCTATTCATTCTCTGTTATGTCTCCTGGGCTTTCTCTATTCGTATTCTTACTTTAGGCATAATAGTTTTTAACTTTCTCTGCAGTTATAAAAAGTGCACTCACATTTCTAAAAGGGTTGTTTTTTTTAATTTTTACTATTTATATCTTCGGCCATATCTAGTAAGCCGTGAGGATGTTTTTCATACAGCGATTCAGATGGGGTGAAATCACTTGAGGTGTCAGCTACTTCTCTTACATCAAAAAGAATATAAGGGAGCAGTTGGTCCAAGTTTTCCAACCTACTTCTGTAGCCTTCAATAACATGGATTTTAATGTTGTATTAAAATGGTCAACAAGCCCCCTTGTTTTAGGATAGTATAAAGAAGGCAACTGTCTCAGTTCATCTTTATGCATTATTCTAAACATGAATGAGCCCCAAAAATGCAGTATTATTTTTATTTAACTTTGGTCTTTTCACTGACTTTTCATACACTGTATTTGAGAGTTTTGCTTCATATTCTTTAATTAACAGAAAATACATATGCCCTTGCCTGATTTTACCAGAGTTCACATAATATCCATTGCAATATGCTCAAAAGGGAGAGATGCAATATATATGAACATCAAAGGTTTCTGATATTCTGGGTTGGGAGCTGTCATTTGGCACTCTGGGTGGGTTTAATAGATTTGTTTGATATACTTTATAATGTCAGTTAAGTAAAATCTAAACAAAACCACAGTGTTTCTGTTATCCATTCCCAAATAACTACATAAAATGTGGCTATGTTCCTCATAAGTGTTCTAAAAATTCTTGGAAACAACTGGCTCACTATCTGTTCTTTATCTTTAACTTGCTCTTTATAATATAGTGTCTTCCCACTGAGCCTTCTTAAAATTTAGATGAGTTATCTGTAAGTTGGCCAAGTCATCATTACTTTTATTATTATCGTAATTTGAAATGAATAATGTGGCAACTTCCTCTACAAGTCCAGTAACAGACTTTACAATTTCATTAAATTCATCCCCTTGAAAGGCAGCTCATGAAAATATTTTTTTATGAAGGTTTGTTATAAGACATTGAAGCATGTAAATCTATCTTATGGTATATTTTTCTTTTAATAACATATGCTCCAATTAAACACATTTTTGTTTAGAAGTCTCAGGGTCAGACTGGGATATTCATTTTTTTTAAGTTTCTAAGAAATGTCCTTTGAAATTTATGTAGTGCCAATATTTAATAAATGTTGCTTATATTGCTTACAAGAGGTTCTAGGCAGATTGTTAAAAATATTTCTTAGGTTAGCTATTTGTGACCTTATTGGTCTGTCCATATTTAATGTCCAGGTGGGAAATTTAGGAGAGTGGGACTCAAGTGAAACTCCAGCAGTTGTCAGTATTTATATTCTTCAGTTTTCAGACGTTCAGGGTATGTATGTCATTTAAGTCTATGTAGTCCCCAAGCAGAGTCCCAGTCAAATTATATGATTAAATCATATTACAGTCCAACGATCCACTTGGAGTCATTGTTCCAAAGCTACATACCTTTTACATGTCATCAACGAGGCCTCTACATAATCTCCCTCACTAAACTAACTAATAGGACCACTATTTTTTCAGATTTGTATAGAAGTGGTCTGTCGATTTACAACTGCGGCAGTTTGCTGCTGTGCACCATGTATGTAATGGTCAGTAGATAAACTTCTCTACATTAAGCTTTCTGCAACCTTTCCATCTAGTACTTCTACTTCAACCAGAACAATAGTCACACTTATTTTGGGTGCATTCATTTAATATAATTTAATTTAATGTATTGCTTTTGGTTACTGGGAAGACTGGTTGGGTAGAAAATTCCTTTTTCAAAGAGGCCCCCACATAAAAACTTTACAAATTTTGTAAGTATAAAAGAATACATGTTGATACAATAAATAGCACCTGACATTAATATGCAGTCGTTAAACAGGCATGGGGCTCAAGTAAATGCAGCATGTGTGGTATGAAATGAAGTTAAAATGCAATTAGAAAACCAATAGTACATTTGAACAGTTGAAAAATAAAAACACAGACAGGATAGACTTAGTAAGGTTGTTGGACTAGTACTGCTCAGGAAACAGAGAAGCAGCAAGGGTGACAGAGATAGAGTATAGTGTAAAAAATGGGAGGAAAGGATGAGAAATAGGAGTAAAGAAATGGGAGGAAAGGATGAGAAATAGGAGTAAAGAAATGGGAAGAAAGGATGAGAAATAGGAGATGGGTAAAACATATAGGGTGAGTAATAGGAGATGGGTAAAACATATAGGGTGAGTAATAGCAACAGAGTAGAAGTTAACATTTTCTTTGTATAGACCAGAAGTGGTGTGACTGATAAATGTTGGACTTTATGTGTGTTTAACCAGGGAAAGAACAAAGGCAGAGCAAGGAGTTTATTGAAGGAATTTTAACTGCGTTTTGAAGGGCTTTTTTGAATGGTCTCATTTAAAGGATAGTGTTCCAGATTTCAGATGGTTAATTGAAGTAGGGAGTACTGCCGATTGCATTGTTAGCCTTGGTTACTTCCAATAATGTTTGTCTGTACACTGTAGAAGTCATATTTGTCTGTATGAATTAATGATGATGGAAAGATCCGGACAGTTTTGAAGTTTATTGATTAGGCTAAGGATGGTGAGAAGTTGGGAATATGGAAGGTAGTTTCGTAATTCAAGCTAATACAAGTGCCTGAGTGGTAGGATGCAGTTAGGCAGATTAGCAACACACTTATGTAACCTTGTTGTAGCACTGTTCCAGCTTATATAGACAAGGGGCCTATAAGTTGATAAATATGGGTACAGATTAAAGGAGTGTGAGCAGAAGGAGGATAGCCAGTATGTTTTCATGGTAAATCGGGTAAGTGTTGATTCTGTACATATGATGCTTAGTTTCTGATAAGTTTTCTTAGCTATGTGTTCAACAAGGTAGTCAAATTTCAGATTTACATCTATGCAAACTCCTAGTAGATTTGTATGCTGTGCATTTTATATTTTTGTGTGGTTAGAGAAACTAATACAGAACTGAACCTTAAATGTATGATAAGGTTCTGTTTTGGAACAAATTCCCATAAGGCAAAGGGAATTCACAACTAAGGGTTACCCTGTTTCCAGCCATGAGGAAAAAATCTCAGTACAACCACAAGGTTTGAGAATTTGTCGGGTACAAAAAATGCAGCCATTCCAAATGGTATGGAAAAAAAGGCAAGCCGAGCTTTGTCATCAGTTTTACACACTGACGTTGGTTTTCCACAGGGAGAAAAATAAGCAGGGGCAGAGTAGCTTTAAGCAGTTTGAGAAAGTAGCAGCTTGAAAAAAAAAACTAATTTATTTTCTGTTCTCAGTAAGCCACAAAGGTAGCATTTCCTTAAGTCCAGTCACAAAAAAAATAGTCTTTAGAAAGTAACTTAGATTTCAAAATCGGGTTTATTTTACAAGAGGCAATGAAAAATCATGCCAATTTGCTGAAATGAGGAAAATAAAACACACTTTTTAGCTTAACAGGTGTTCTTAAACAAGATTAACTTCACACACAGCTTTAACATTTTTGGTGCTCTCCAACAATACTTACAATGTCTCCATGGCCTCATGCAAAAACTCAGTAAGGGTAAACTCTAACTCAAGACTTTTAGTCTGGTTCATTGCTTCCAGTTCATTTTTTAATATCTTCCAGCCATCTTTTATTGTTTTTAGGCACTCCCCTCTCTCTCTTTGTATTTTACTCTTGCACTTGGAGTATATTTATCTTCTTCTAGTCTATTTTAATTCCTTTGTCCAACTCAGCTCATGATGCTTTCCTCACCCACATACACATTTCGGCAGTGTTCCCTTCCTTCTTCGCCGATATCCATTGCCTTCCCCTATCTATTCTTCCAATAAGGTGAACTGATCATAGTCACAAATTAATTAATTTGCTCTCTTATTAATTGCTTAATGCATTTCATGGCCACAGGAGAGGCAAAGCATATACCAGCACTCATTAAGCACAAAGCAGAATCCTGGAGAAAACAGCAGACCATCAAAGGATGCATGCACCCACTCATAAATGATAAAGATGCCTGTGGGTAATATTAAGGATAAAAATTCACCTACATGTCTGTGAAATGCTCAGTAAACTTCCTTTTTTAATTTTATTCCTTCATTAGTGTCAAGTAACATTACTATCCATACATTTCTTCTAATTTTCTATCCATACATTTCTTCCAGTAATGAGCTTGGTAGTAATCATATTATCACAGGATTTATTGCTTGCATTCTGCAAACATTCTATAAGCAGACACAATTTTGCATGTGAAGAATCTGACACTAGGTATGACAAGACATATCAAGTGTCTACATGTAGTGTAGCAATCTATTCGAAATATGCAGCTTATCAAAAAACTCTGGGAAAAAATTTGCAAAGTCTTACAATCAAAATGATATAAAACTAATTAACAAATTCTAAGCACTGACATATATTTATTCACTTCATATTTTGTATCATAAGTGTCAATTTTCTGGCGACTTAACAAAAATAGTTTAGGTTGTGAGCTATAGTCCAGGGTTTGAGTCTGTCAGTTTCTCTTTGTCTCTAAAGAACAAAAATCAGTAAAAGTATATTCAGCTATTTTTTAAGGCTAATAGCCAAGACTGAAATGCTATGTTTCAGTTATGACCATATTTCACTTCCAGGAAGTACTTATATAAGCATGTAAATTCATACAGAAAAATGATGAAAACATAAATATGTGAAAAATTGTACAAGTTTATCTACCATAGTACTTTGTCAGTGCTTGTGTTGTGATATATGTGTAGAAGCATGCAGGTTACATGACCTGATTTTACTCAGGAATTTTCAAACTGAAAACGATTAATGCATTTTCATGGTGTATTGTATGTTCAATACATAGTAAATGAAACAGACCAAACATCTGAAGCAGAAAATTATGCTAAATGGAATATCATTATTTTTGTAAAAATCTTAGGAAGGTAGACTGGCATAGCTCTCAACTGTCAATATTTTGCAGAATGTTCAGATTTTGCAATGTATTTTTGGTCTTTTGTTCATCATATCTGTGATTTCTGGCAAATCAGTGAGCATTGAATTAACTAAATAATGGAATATGTTTAAGTTTCCAAGTTCATATCCTTCAGGAAATGCATGCTAACACAAAACCTTTTATTCCAGCACTTTCTAAATTTATACAAGCAATATTTAAACTGTGTCCCTGTTTTTAGGTCTTTGCCCCCCTCCTATTAATTTTGGCTTTGTCCAGATTTCTTATGCTAAGAGGCTGAGTAGTATGGAGAATGGATCTCGAAAATTAAAGGAAATGATAGGAATCATAGGAGATATAAGGCAACTGACTGCTATGACCAATTATACCCTGTCAGTATCTATATGTAGACTGTACATCCATCTTCAAGAAGGCTTGGGCCAGTCAACCAAGGGGTAAATTTTTGAATACCCATCCAGCGCCCAGTTGAAGGAAGAAAATGTATCATACTGATTCATTTGCACTGGGAGCCTCTTCCAGAGACAGAAAAGGAGTGGCATAATGAGTCTTACTCTCCATCATGTATTATTTATTTGGTGATAAAGATTTAGATCCCCAGTTCTGGCTTTTGTGGGACAATTTGACTTGTGGCGATACAAGAAATCCTGGACCACTAGGTCCCTAATGGCATGGAAGACAAGCCATAGACCTCTGTTCAGAATTCTGTAGGATATACTGACTAAAGGGAGAGTGCTTCAGTCTCTTCAGTTTGTGTAGGATTTTAACGCCATTGATCTTTTTGTTTAGGAGCATCTGGGGTCTTTCTAGTTAATTGACATGTCTACTAAAATACTACTCAAAGCAGGCACTGTATTCAATAACTGGCCTACTCAATGCTGAATATAATACTACGATGACGTCTTTAGATCTGTATGATACTCCGTTGTCAATTAGCTGTACTAAGTAGAAGGGCTTTCTTACTACTGTCCTTACATGATGATCAAAGGAGACAGAATTTTTAATCCAAATTCCAAGGTCATTAAAACCATTCTCATTTTGGAATGGGGTGTTGTCGATGTTGTATGATGGAGTGAGGGGGTGTTTACAAATGTGACAATATTGCACTTTTTAGCATGTAATGTGAGCCCATGTTTAGTACACCAGGTATTTACAAGTATATGTTCTTACTGAAGGGATTTGGCATCAGAGGGGAACTTGTAATGCTTCCCTTTTTATACTTATTTGCAGACATAGTTAGCCAGATGTCTTAGGTCAAGGTCTGGAGATCAGATAACTAAATGCAGAACAACAGAGGTGTCAGCGCTATACTCTGTGAGACACCACTGGTCAACCGCATAGTATTTGATGAGGCACTAGCTACTTGCACCATGTGGGTTCAGTCCTTTGGCTAGCTTGCTATCTATCTAACCACATAGGGATCTATTTGTAATGCATTAAACTTAGTTACAATGCTAGCATGGAGGATGGTGTCAAATATGTTGCACAGATCTTGGTATGCTCTGCAGACAGCATAACCACTTTCAAAAGTTTGTGTTACCATTTCAAAGAAGTTAACTGGATTCATTACACAGAATATACCTTTGACAAAGCTAAACTAGTGTGGGCGTAGCCCAATGAGATCTTTAATATCATAGTTTATCAGATAAATTATAATATGTTCCATCGCTTTGCAAATAAAACTTGTCAGACTGTTGGGCTTATAATTCCTGGGTAAGGTAGTGTGGTCAGACTTGTGGGTGACATTACTATTGCTATCTGCCAAACATCAGGGACAAAGCCACCAATTAAACTAAGGTTAAATAATTTAAGGAGTGTCTCTGCCATTGCTTGTTTACTACTGTTTATTAATCAGCCAGGAATATCGGCAGATTCCATGCAGGTAGTATTTTTTGTCTTGGAGAGCATCTGCAGTATATGTTCTTTAGTAAAGAATTCAGGTCTGAGAGTTTCATGGAAAAATGTGATTTGGATTATCACTTCTGTGGTAACATTTGCACTGATTTAATTTTTTGCTAGTGCATTAGCAATGTCTACTATATCAGAGTAGATGATGCCATTATGAATAAATTCAGACCTGTGTTTGCTATTATTTCTTAGTTTTCTAACCTAGTTAAAGAATGATTTGGAATTGCCCTTAGCTACAGATACTAACCTAAGTTCATAGGCTTCTTTGGTAGACCTAATAATATTTTTTCATGTGTTGAGCTGATTTTCTGAACTTATCTTTGATATGAGAGTCTTTGGTCTGCTGTATTCATTAAAGTGTTTGTTAAATTATTTTATTGCTTGCAGTCTATTTATATTGCTCTACCACCAGAGTGTTTTTAAATGTTTCATTATATGTACATCTGGTTGGGACTGCCAGTTCTGTGCATTTATCTGAATGGGCATAGAATTCCTTTGTGAAGCTATCTGCCATGGCTAGCCTATTTCTGGGACGATGCTGCCATGACTGAATTTTGAAACTTCACCTTAGAATTTGATAAGATTAGTACATTTGAAATCATTCAATTCTGAGATATTGGTTTCAGTGGATTTAGAGATTTGGAAGGAGAAAGTAACTACTATATATTATGATTTGACTTAACCAAGGAAAGAGATACCGGAGGAATAGTACACAAAGAAGCTACATTCATAAGGACCAGGTCATGAACATTATGACATGTAGAGGGATTTGTTATACAAGAGGTATAGGTACTCCAATTTATTGAGAGGCATTTAAAGTCCCGCAGGATAATGGATTTGTAGTTTATAGGAAGATCGTCAAGTACAATAAGTGATCTTATATGATTTTCAGGTGACATACAGGGTGATCAGTATATGATTTTCAAGTGACGTACAGGGTGATCAGTATATGATTTTCAGGTGACGTACAGGGTGATCAGTATATGATTTTCAGGTGACGTACAGGGTGATCAGTGTATGATTTTCAGGTGACGTACAGGGTGATCTGTATATGATATTCAGGTGACGTACAGGGTGATCAGTATATGATTTTCAGGTGACGTACAGGGTGATCAGTATATGATTTTCAGGTGACATACAGGGTGACCAGTATATGATTTTCAGGTGACGTACAGGGTGATCAGTATATGATTTTCAGATGACGTACAGGGTGATCAGTATATGATTTTCAGGTGACGTACAGGGTGATCAGTGTATGATTTTCAGGTGACGTACAGGGTGATCAGTGTATGATTTTCAGGTGATGTACAGGGTGATCAGTATATGATTTTCAGGTGACGTACAGAGTGATCAGTATATGATTTTCAGGTGACGTATAGGGTGATCAGTATATGATTTTCTGGTGACGTACAGGGTGATCAGTATATGATTTTCAGGTGACGTACAGGGTGATCAGTATATGATTTTCAGGTGACGTACAGGGTGATCAGTATATGATTTTCAAGAGACGTACAGGGTGATCAGTATATGATTTTCAGGTGACGTACAGGGTGATCAGTATATGATTCTCAGGTGACGTACAGGGTGATCAGTAACAAGCTATACACAGAAAGTCAGTCTTGTTTAGTATGATTCACTAGGTTATGTTTATGGGTCTCTGGGAATCTGTCTAAATGTGAAATGGTCAAAGAAATGCAGCGTGGAGACACAAAAACATTAGTAATACAACAGGTGTCTCTAGAGTATTGTTGGTGGATGAAAGCACTTAACCTTAAATAAAGTTTAGATGGATAATATCCTGGTTTCAACATTTTGAGGAATACTAGAGGTGAGTGTTGTTGTAAAGTTGATATGCCCCTTAACAAATATGGAGATGTCGCTGCAGTTGTCATCAGGGTTTAAGACATGGAAGGTATAAAACAGAGTTATAAAGGGAATGCCTTCTGAACATTCAGACTGGGTTTCAGAAATGACACACATATGGATATGTTCCAAATTCATGAGAGCCTCCAAGTTTTTGAGACTTCTGGTATTAAGCAGAGCCACCTTACTGCCGTCCTGTTCTAGATTTGTAATGTTAGTTATGTTGAAATGTCCATTAGCTGTTTTCTTCCTAAAAATGGCACTATGGGGTTAACAAAGGTTTTAATAATGCAGAAGCCTTTGAAAGAGATTGACAAGCTATCATTTGCAATGCAAGTTGGACTGCTGAGTATCAAACCCATTACTGACACACACTAGACCCTTTAATGACACCAGGTATTTAGCCAATTAGTAAATCCAATTATTCTTTCCTTGTAGCAAGCATCGTTATTGACAAGGAAGGATTCTACTCAGGATCAGTGTCTTTCCTGCAATATATATGCTGATTTATTTATGGGATATGTAGAAGAGCAGATCATCTATGATAGTGTCCGTAATATTTTTTTTGATTCCATGGATATCTGGCAGAGATATCTTAATGATTGTTGGCTTGTTTGGAGGTCTGATCCAACGTATTTACAGGAATTTGCTAGTTATTTAAATGAGAATAAGTGGGGCATTGAATTTACTGTGAATTATCATCCAGTTAGTATTACATTTCTGGACGTTAAAATAACGGTAGAAGAGGATGAAATTTTGGCTAGTATTATCATGGTGATGGACAGGTTGACAGATGAGATCAGACAGGAGGCCCCATGGACTATGATGTTTGCAGATGACATTATGATCTGTAGTGAGAGTAGGAATCAGGTTGAGGAGACTCTGGAGAGGTGGAGATATGCTCTAGAGAGCAGAGGAATGAGGGTCAGCAGGGCAAAGACAGAATATATGTGTGTAAATGAGAGGGAGGGTAGAGGAATGGTGAGGATGCAGGGAGTAGAGTTGGTAAAGGTGGACAAGTTTAAGTACTTGGGATCAACAGTTCAGAGTAATGGTGAATGTGGAAGAGAGGTGAAGAGGAGAGTACAGGCAGGGTGGAATGGGTGGAGAAGAGTGTCAGGAGTGATTTTTGACAGACGGGTATCAGTAAGAGTGAAAGGCAAAGTCTACAAGAGTGTAGTGAAACCAGCTATGTTATATGGGTTGGAGACAGTGGCATTGACAAAAAGGCAGGAGTCAGAGCTGGATGTGGCAGAGTTAAAGATGTTAAGATTTGCAATCGGTGTGACTAGGATGGATAGGATAAGGAATCAGTATATTAGAGGGTCAGCTCATGTTGGACAGTTTGGAGACAAAGCAAGAGAGACGAGATTGCGTTGGTTTGGACATGTGCTGAGGAGGGATAATGGGTATATTGGGAAAAAGATGCTAAGGATGGAGCTGCCAGGTAAGAGGAATAGAGGAAGGCCTAAGATAAGGTTTATGGACGTGGTGAGAGAGGACATGCAGGCGGTTGGTGTGACAGAGCAAGATGCAGAGGATAGGAAGAAATGGAAAGAGATGATCCGCTGTGGCGACCCCTAACGGGAACAGCCGAAAGAGAATGATGATGATGATTATCTACAGGAAATATCAACAATTTAATACCATTCTGCATGCTACAAGCTATCATCCACATCATATAACGTATAACATTCCTAAATCTTAGTTTCTTAGAATCCATAGGATATGTTCTTTGGAAAAGGAATTAGTGAAAAATAAACAGGAACTGACAGATTTTGTGATAGAGGTTAAAGATATCAGGAAGTGGTGCAAACATTAAGAACTGTTGATAATCAGGATAGATTATTACTACAGTACAGGCCAAAGGAAGTTAAAAAAACAACCACTTAGGTTGACTACCAGTTTTGGGAGTAACAACAATTTTTTTGAGAATTTGGTGCATACACATTGGGATACTTTATTGGTAGATGATCATTTAAGAGATTTATTACCTTTTAAATGTATGTCTTCATACAGGAAAGGTAAAACTATGGTGGGTTGATTTAGCCATTTTTAGAAATTAACCTATTAGGTCTCATTATCGCAACAACAGACTATGAATGGTACACCACAACAACTGAATATGGATGGTACACCACTGGTGGGTTGCTATCCTTGTGTCGACTGTAGTTTTTGTAAATTTGTGTTTAAGGGGAAATAATTTACATCTAAAAACACTTCACAGGTTTTCAACATTAACATTTTTGGGAATTGTAATTCTAATTGGATTATATATCTGGCAAATGGCAATGTGTACATTTTCTGCATTTTATGTGGGGCAAACTTTGCGCCCCATTAAACTGTGGATATCGGAAGATCTAAGTGATATTAGATGTGGATGATATTCCAATGCTTTGTTTAAGCATGTTATTAAGCATGCTGCTGCCATATTTACATTTACTATTATTGATCGGTTTACCTTGAATAGGAATAATAAAACTGGATGGCATACTTTACTAGATAAAAAAGGGAAAAGCTGGGTTATCAGGCTAGGCTGTTCGTTTGCACTTGGTCTTAACGATCACTTATGAGTAACCAATTAGCAGGTTGTAAAGTGTGTTTATATATGGTGAGTGGAGCTTAGTATTTTATGGTTGCACTGATGTGCTAATTTATTCACCCTTTGGGTGTTTGGATATGTTTTATACACTTTGTTTATCAAAATATGATTTAATTTAACTGGTTTGATTCTTTGGATTTGTTTATCCAAGAAATTTGGCACAGCTGACATTTGTGCGCTGGCCTTTTTGTGACTGCAGTAACAAAGGTTTTAATCATGCAGAAGCCTTTGAAAGAGATTGACAAGCTATCATTTGCAATGCAAGTTGGACTGCTGAGCATCTCACCCATTACTGACACACACTAGACCCTGTAATGACACCAGGTATTTAGCCAATTAGCAAATCCAATTATTCTTTCTTTGTAGCAAGCATCGTTATTGACAAGGAAGGATTCTACTCAGGATCAGTGTCTTTCCTACAATATTAATATGTATGGAAAGTTCTGACGTCTCCCTGTATATCTCTCAGTGTTTTGTGCATCACATCATTCATTTCCATGTGGGCCAATACCATGTCTGCACTTTAAAAGAAATATATATTTTTTTCTTTTTTTTTTTCTAAAATCTAAGTGCTGTCACAGCACTTAGTGTGGGGTATAAACTGTAGAAACTGGTTGCTACAAGTGTAGCAAGAAGTTTGCTATAATTTAAATTAAAAATGTCTCTTTTTTTACTAAAACCTGAGCAGTGTAGTTCTCCCTGCATTGTATAATCTGTAGCAACTGCTTGCTAGATTTGTAGCAAGCAATTTGCTACATTTTAAGAGGAAAAAAAAGGTTTCTTTTCCCCCAGTAAAATGTAATTGAAGTATCAGCGTATCTGGGGGTGCAATGCAGGAAACCATTCTTTTTCTGCTTTTCACTTGAAGAGCTGAGAGGGTAGGGCACTAGTTTGGGGGACCGGCACAAGATGCTAGTTGAACCAGATGAACAGATATTAGTGAAATTATACATCAGAAAAGTGGGAACAGAACAAGAATATAAAACAATAGTACAACTAGTATGTCTGTTGTAAGAAAATGATAGAATTATTTCTGAAAGAATTGTTAAATGCAAAGTAAGCAAAGAAGCATTGCATCCGACCACAATGTGCCTCATTTCCACACAGGCTAACACTGAAATTGTTCTAAAGGGATCATTACTCTATCTCACTAAACATGTTTAAGTAAAATAAAATTTTTCAGAGTTGCTTGAATGTAGGTTACTGTACTCCATCCATCTATACATTCGTACATACATACATGCATCCACCCATACATACATACATTCATGCATCTGTACATACATACATACATACATACATACATTCTTATATACGTATATGCATACATAACATACATCCAAATATGCATATGTGCATACGCATTCACTTTAGAACATCGAAAGCCCATAACATTGAAATTTAAAACACTGTGACCAAAATCTTGAAAATTCAAAACATTGAAAACTCAAAACATTGAATCCCATAACATTGAAAAAACATAGGAAAGCAACATGTACTATATTCCAGCACAACTGCATACAGAAACAAATAAAAAACAAACCATATTACACTTCTTCAAATATAAGCGGGGGTGCAATCCCCCCTGCACCCCCCCACACACCCTGCTACTTAAATATATCAACTCCAAGATAACACTACACTACACTAAGATATGTTATGTTGTAGTATAGCAAGCAAGAAGAGAACATGACTGGGGTTACTTATGAAACGGATAAGTATCATAGAGATATATCATAATTTGTAATGTTTTAACAGTGAAGTAGTGTTTGTAAGAGAAGGCTGAGTACAGCTTTTTACAATTTAAACTCTTGGAGTTAATATATTTAAGTAGCAGGGGTTGTGGGGGGATGCAGAGGGGTTTGCTCCCCTACTTGCATTTGGAGAAGTGTAATATGGTTTGTTTTTTATTTGTTTCTGTATGTAGTTGTGTTGGCATATATTAAATGTTGGTTTCCTACGTTTTTTCAGTGTCATGGGATTCAAAGTTTTGAGTTTTCAATGTTTTGAATTTCAATGTTAATGGCTTTCTATGTTCTAAAGTGAATCCGTACATACATAAATACAAAGATACATCGATATATGCATGCATCCATCCCTCAATCTATCTATATATACATACACACATCCTTACATCCATCCAGCCACATATAAATGCGTCCTTATATACGTATATACATACATACATAATATACATCCATACATGCATGCCTTCATCCATCCATCTAACCATACATACATCCTTACATACATCCACAGCCTGCATCACAAGTGTATCCAAGGCCTGTCTGAGGTCTGCACCCAATGTGTCATATCTAGTGTTTGAAGCAATGAAAACTACCCTCACTAACTGTCCAATGTTAACTAAATCTACTCATTTCACAGGATCACTATCAATGTTCAGTGTTCCAAGATGTTCCCAGATTGCTGAGCTCCTCTATCTATCAAAGAGAGTGAGTCTGACAACCCATCATAACAGCCTGATCACAGCACTTCTGTCAGGATTCTGATTCAGCTTGTCACTACCCATAGCTCAAGCTCATGACCATAGGTAAGGATGGGCAAATAAACTGGGCAATTAAGAGCTTTGTCCAAGAAGGATGTGAAAACTATATGCAAAAGGCATTATAACTAGTAGACAAACTGGCAAGTCAAGACTCTGTGCTAGAAATGCTACTAGCTATACCACTCCTGTTTTAAACATTAACAAGAAATGGCCAGACATTAGCTGAGGACATGGTACCCTTTGCCTTTAACAACAAATCTAATATGGTGCTCCTTATTTGTTTGGTAAGAGATTACATGCTATCCAAGTGGGTTTTAGGGTCAACAAAATATTACCTAGAGAACAAGAGACAGAAGCTAATGCAGATGGTTTTGAGTCAATGATAGCAAGAAGTGGGGTAGAACAAATGTCTGTAGTAGTTCTTCATATCTCAATGTGTAAGTAAAGTAATAATGCAATGTGTGTTGAAATGTTTTTTTTTTTTTCTGATATGCTAAACATATATAACGGGGATGATAGCTAACAGACAGAAATGAGGAAAGGTAAGACTGGAGAAACGAGTAGATGTTTAGCAACCTAACTTTTGTGTAAAAATAATAAAGCATATTGGAGTAAAGTGCACTAGAAATGAATACAAAAATAAAAAGAGAAAGTGTTACCAATAACCAAGAGCTCCCTTTAGCTGCAGTAACCTATTCTAATAAATCAGCTCAGCTGACCTAAAGCTGGCCCTACATAATATGCTCAGAGTTGAAGAAAGGGAGTAGGTAGGAGAATTAAACCAGAAATGTTGTCATTACTTCAGAATGATTCACAGTGCCCAAGAATGCACCCTCTTTTTAAAAGAAATATATTAGAACAAAACAACACAATATGAAGATACAGAGTTAATAGCTTAGTCAAAATATGAGAACATGTTGCTTCACAGGAATGGTGGTAGGTGATTGTGGGTCTATATTAGAATCTCGAAGGTTTAATGCTTCGAATGACTAAATATTGAACTTTAGTGATCGAAATATTAACTCATCAAAATTCTAGTAGACTCTATAAAAAGAAAAAAAAAAAACACCCCCACACCCCCCACTATTTAAATATATCAACTCCAAGATCGCATTTAAGCAGAGTATGGTGCGGAAAGGGAAGATTTCCTACACTGTAGCGCGATCTTGGAGTTGGTATATTTAAGTAGCGGGGGTGTGGGTGGTGCAGGGGTTCTTTTTTTGGGGGGGGGGTTAAAAATATTTTTATCTGGGTTTGATTGTTTAATAGTTCGATGCATACAATTCAATGTTTATGCATTCGAACTATTAAACTTTTGAGATTATAATATAGACCCGGTGATTGCAATAGACTTCTTACAGATTCATTAGTCTATGATACTGTTTAGTTTGGTTTCTGATTTGCATTAGTACTTGGCACAGTTCTTGTCATGGCAGCATTAATTACTATTTCTTTTAACAGCTTTGCTTGTGACATAATGTTACATTTGCAGGTTTTGTAACATTGTTTTTCTGCTAGATGAGAATCATTAATGACAAATGTGTTGCAGATATTTCTGCTGTTAACTTGGATTCAAAAATAATGTGACACTGTTTGAGTCTCTAATTTGGTAAAGCGCTTAGGAAATAAACATTAAATAAGAGATGGGTAAAAATGTAACAGAAATCAAAAATTCGTGACACGGCTATTAAGGAATAATTACAAATGACTAACAAAATTAGCTTTACAAGGCATGTTTACAGCTTATCATATGAGTGAGGGGTTAAAAGACTTAGACTATAAAATAATTTGTATAAGCAGTGGGAAAAATTAACTTTCTTGGGTAAATTCTACAAATTATCCAAAAAGTATGGAATACATATACTTGCTGGCAAAGTAATCGCCATACAGAGTAATGATGTACTTTTGTTTTATATAACAAAAGGAGAAAACTGATTACAAGTTAGTGTACACTGATTTTTTTCCCTCAAGAAATGAAATGGACAATCCATTTCCACTGTTAGCTTATATAGTGCCATATTACATGTAACTACATTGTTTTATTTGCAGTTATTTATATATGTTATTACTCATTTAAAATTAATAATTTCTGTGTATGGGGGAATATGTCTGTATGTGTTTGAGGAAGGTGTTAATGAGCATGCTTTTATCTGTCTCCAGTAAAAGCTCATGCATATTTCACAGTGAAAATAAATCATCACTTCTTTTCACATCACTTGATAATGTACTCTCAATAGTCTATTAAAGGAGAAAGTGCAGTATAAAACTATGCAGATTAACATACATCACAGAGAAGAAAAAATATAATGATAAGGCTGAAATACAGTTGGTTTAACACTTTAACATGCACTCTCAGCAGAATTCCCTGCTTGCAACATCTTTTTTTCATAGCAGCAACAGCAATTCAATACTGAAATGCAGGACTCTTTTTTGATACATTTAAAATGTTGCCCATACTAAGTTTTGAGGGAGATGGTAAACAAATATGAGTGGTCGCAGTGGTCATAGTGGATGTTATGAGGTGCAGCTGAAGGTGGACCTGGCAATACCTCCCACTGAGCGCCATTAATAGTACCCCTACCATTCCGGTCAGGTCAGTGTCTGCATCACTGACATTACTCACGTGTTACACTAGAGGATTAGCACAAGCACATAATGGTCTCTGTAGGATGCACACCACTACTCATTAAAACAAAACTAGTGCTATATCCATCATGACATTGCCTATCAGTCTTTCTCTTTAACAAACTGCCTCTCTAGCTAGAATTTTTATCGTTAAGCTGGTGGTGGTAATGGTCACAAGTTATGGACTAGGAAAAAAGACCTATAAATAATATTACAGGGGAAATAATTACAACAATTTATAGACAGATCTAATGAAAAAAACATCATTCTGAAGTTTGTAAAAACATTTTTCAGGTATTTTTGTTACAAATCCAGTAGGAAGTGGAATATCTATTTTAGGCTTCTGCAAAGTTTGCATCATTATTTTTACAAATTTCGGTAAACACATACGAATGTTCCATTTAGTACATGTAATTAAATGTATCCATTTAGTACATGTAATTAAATGTTCCATTTAGTACATGTAATTAAATGTTCCATTTAGTACATGTAATTAAATGTATCCATTTAGTACATGTAATTAAATGTATCCATTTAATTTTGAAGACAGTACCATCACTCTTAGACATATGGTACCAGTGGAGTGGCACTGACTGAAAGGATGTGTTACACTCTGAAAAAATATTAATTAATGTACACATTCATTTTATTTTTTTGACGCAGTGAGTTAATCATTTCTATATATAACAAGCTGATCAAATGGATAGTAGGGTTCAGCCATTAATGTGACAACCAATTGAGCTTATAATTGGCAGTCATGTAACGGTTAGCATTATCACCTCACAGCAAGAGGTTTTCTGGTTCAATTCTCGGCTGGGGTGCCTTCTGTGCAGAGTCTGCATGTCCTCCTTGTGTTCATGTGGGTTTCCTTAGGGTGCTCCGGTTTCCTCCCACATTCCAAAGACATGCATCTAGAGCATTTCTCACTGAGCCGCCATTGAAAATGGGCTCTGCCCCAGTTGGACTTTCCCAGTAAACAAATGTTAAATAAATAAATAATAATAATATCAGAAGCTGCATTATCTGGAATTTGGAAATGAGCTAATCAGCTCTAACTATAAGCTCAATAGATGAATCTGAATTCATAGTGTATAATTGGAAGCTCCATAGGGAGTTACTAAACTCAGACTCACTGATGATGGTGTGTGTTACCATGGCATCTAATTTTATCCTCACCCTCCACACTCCCCCTCCCAAAAACACTCTATGGTTGCAATGTTAATAGAATTTTAATTACAACACCACACTTTTGTCCTGCATCTACATCTAATTTTAAATGGTGGCAGGTGATCAACATACATACATATTTGTAATTCAACCACATTTTGCAACTAAATATGAGTATTTATTATACGTACTTGCATTTAAAGGATTTTTATTGTCATATATCATTCTTTTCCAGTATACCAGACCTTCCAACTCAAAGTTCCCTCCATGTCATTTCATCCTATCCTAAAATTGAGAAGAATTTTGTATTTGCCAGTTTTGATAATCAAATCACTGAAAGCCATGGTTTCTGTCATGTATCCTTTGCAAATTAGAGCATTAGATAGCCATTAGCTCTCTCAAAACATAAAAACATCCTTTACTGCTAAAAGACCTACCATCAAAACCCAAGAGAAACATAAGGGCTGTTATAGCAGGTACAGGCTGAGCATCATCTCCTTCTCAAGCACAGTTTTACCAAATTTGAATTTCCTTGAACCATTAGATCACTAAGGGGAGTTGGAACATTTTCTGTTGCTTACACCTTACATAATTGCATCCTACTCAGGTGAGTGCATACCTTTCGCATAACTACTCACCTGCTGTAATCCAGTTTGTTGAATGCTGTTTATTAACGTTTAGTGTGGGTGTCATCCATACCCTACCCTTTTGATGACTTAGTCCTTTACCTATGAGGCCATTTTCCTCTTGGACAAGAATGGTGGCCACCGTGGTCTACCTCTCTTTAGAATATGCTAAGGGTGCTCTGAGGACTAAGGTTTTTTATGCCCCTTGTACCCAATCCATCCCAAAATTTTATTTTGCTCACTGACCTATCCATGGGAGCTTATGGCATTATACTCAAAAGAGACCACACAACAGCAGGTATAAAGATGGACAAAACAAATCCATGCCTATCTGAATCAGGTATTCTTGATCTAGTTTACACCAAATGGGATCCCAGTCCTACAGATCACAGTGACTAAGTGCCTTAAAATGCCTTATTTCAGCTTAATTACACATAGTTATATTAATAAAGAATCTCACAAACAAGCTGAATCAGCCAAATGTATCTGCAAATAACATGTTCTTCAGTTATAGAATGAACTACAATATGATTACTATCAAATCTTTTCTTTTATAACCCGTCTCAGTAAATTTCTTCCCAGGTGAATAAAGACTATATCTGGCTTCTTCAAAGTCTTTGTCAAATGATGCACCACTGAGAATAACTGCTTCCAATCCATCCCATAAATGCTACACATTTTCCTCATTTACCTTATTACTCTGCATTCTAAACTCATAGAGCTGGGACCATCTTTCAGCCCACCAAATGCATTCTCTTTCTTGCCATAATGAGAATAAGTTAATGAAAGATCAGGATCATTGAACTCCAGACTCTTCACTGTTTCTCTCTTCCATGACCTTCAATTGAAGCAGAAAGCACCTGCACTCCCACACTTTGTAAGGTAACACTTATAAGCTACAAGTTGCCATCTTTTACTTCATTTGCTAAGATCCACTAAGAGTTCTTTCTCACCAAGGTTAATGGCTCTACTACTCTGAAAGGAGTAGCCCAAAGAAGCACACCAGATTGATCCATGCATGGTTTAAGGCCCTCTTGAGGATTCCATTAAATTGGTGAATATGCCATTTGACCTGATGTTCATTAAAGTCTTCATGGCAATTGTCCATCATACTAATCAAAGTAATTCAAACACAGCTTTTTAATGTGACCGTTTGACTCTTTCTGCCTTGGTGTGTTTTGTTACTTCCATAAACAAAGGGCCACCTTACCCTGCACGACGTAAGCATCGCCATAAGCTAAAGAATGACTGGTCTCCCTAGTTCCACTGTTAGCAGTTTACACAACCTGTATGCACACCAATAAATGAAAATTACCAGGGTAACAAGAGTTGCATGGTCTTTTTTAATTGCCAAAATGCAATGATGGCTTGAATGAGCTAAGGTATAGTGCTCCACCAAAGTGGCCGCCTTTGATCTTTTTGTCTCCCCTGTCTTCTGGCTCATCCCCTGTCAACTCCACAGTGGTTAATGTGATCCACCAAAATCTATGCTTAAAAGGTGAAGCATAAAGCTGATGTGTAGTCATAAGGTTCTGTTTCTGTCCTCTTTCCACTTGCTAAGTATCTCAAATCTGTTTTCATGCAGTACTGTTTATTGTGTTGTCCTGATGTGCCAGGGAATGACCAAAGAACTGTGCAAGACATACTGTATGACTTTCAGGTGTTATGCACCCCTTATTAAGTGATCTACTTCTACTTTCCAATGACCCATTCCTCCATCTGTACAGTGGTTTGCAAAGCTTCAAAATCTGCACATCTAGAACAGAAAGAGGTTGTCAGTCATAGTATTCAGCATGAAATGAAACTACTTTGGACAGAAAACATATTGCCATCTTCAAATATTGCATTACTAGATAGCTTTACAGTCCTTGTACTATATCTGATTTTTACATATTTATTGTGACAGCCTCAGCTACCGCTTGATTGTTCAAATGAAATACAGTTCTTTAAATGTGATGCACATAGGTACACATGAACAAACATACACTCAAACACACACACCTGAATCAATGCAGACTGCTCTAACAGTTTGAAATGACAACAGCTACTGTTTCTTGTACTACAGAGTGGATTGTCTTTTGAACAAGTGTGGCACATGTTTGTCACTATGTCTTTGTGTGTCTTTGTGTGAGCATGTGTGTTTTTATTCTATAGAATAATAATTGCACTATACCTGAAGTTGCATATCTAATTTCCTTTGCAGATGTAGAAGACTCCAGACCTTCTCCCTTACAGATCCCCTGAGAACAGAACAGACCAATCCATTGACAGACAAATCTTCATGACTG